>NC_142623.1:26595665-26898695 GCF_059453375.1 Lepisosteus platostomus
CAAGAGATACAAGAGCATACGGACATTTTCCACTAGATTCTTCAATAGCTTCTACCCACAAGCACTGCGATTGGTGGACACATGTGGTCATGCCCTCGGACCACACCTACACCATCTACCTCATTGTAATTTTATTTATTGCACATCTGCAGTCATTGTTTACAAGTCTACATTTTTACATGTCTAGTGGACTGGTGCACAAACAACAACCTATCTCCTGTAAACAAAACAAAAGAGATAATCATAGACTTCAGGAGGACCCACGCTGATCAGTCCCCACTGTACAGCTCCCATGTGGAGACAGTTAGAAGCATCACGTTCCTTGGTGTACACATTACATGACCTCACTTGATCCCTCAATACCACCTTCCTAGCCAAGAAAGAACAGCATTATCTATTTCCTGCGGCAACTGAGGAGAGCAAACCTTCCCCTGCCAATTCTTATCACCTTCTACAGAAGCACCATTGAGAGCACCTTGACCAGCTGTATCACTGTTTGGTTTGGGAATTGCAACGCTTCAAACCGCAAGACCCTACAATTGTGGAAACAGCTGAAAAGATCATTGGACCCTCCCTCCCTTCCATTTCCATAAAAGGAGGGGTTTACGATCGTGACAAGTACATGTTACATATGGCAATAAAGTTCAAGTTCAAGTATATACATTGTGAAAAAAAACATTGGATGAGTCAAGACATATCAAATGGACATTCAACTGAATAGAAAGATTTGTTGTGCTTTAAAAACGTTAGGCTTTTCTAAGATGTCTTTCCACAAAAGAAATCCCTGATCTTTACAAATGCTGTGGGAAGTTCATGGCCAAGATCAATCAGAGCCTCTGATATTTGACAACTCCATGCTTCACTGTACCACATAAGCAATACACAGTCATGGAATAAAATATAATCAAATAAAGCATGGGTTGTGAAATAAAGGATTTACAGGTATTGCTTTCTTGTATTTAGAAAAAAAAATAGAAAATGCAAGCATATTCTTCTGCCTATTAATCAACATGCATTCTTATACTGATATAATTTACCAGAAAACAAAACAAAAAACATTTTTAACTTTGACCAGTTTTGAAGTATTTATTTCAGTCCTGACTTCTTGATTATGTAAGGTTGATTTCCATTTGAGTAAGAATCTAGAGAAATGATGAGCCATGCTTATGTATAACAAAATAGTTGGAATCCTTTGAAGCTTAAGTTAAAACCATCACAGCCTTAAGCTATGCTTTAAAGTGAAACAGAAATTAGATACCATCAGGTCATTTTTATAACCTTTTTTGTCAAGCTTTAAACAATATATATATATTTTTTTGTATCTTCCAGGATTACCTTCCAAAGTTGAGTGCTCAAGTCATACTCTTTGAAGCTCTTAGACGTAACAGTGATTATTCTGGGAAAATCAGTTCAAGTGTATTAACATTTACATCATGATAACAAGTAGATTATAACTGTTATTTGTTGTACCTCCAACAAACATAAGCTCTATTGCCAAACCTCAAAAGGAAAGTGTTTGATATCAGTGTAACAGCTCTGGAGTAAATGACAAATAGTGCATGAAATATTGTTGAATTACTTCAAATATTTATGCTGCACTATACAATTTTTCAATTGATTGATGAGCAGTTCAGTTCTCATGTGATAAAATATCATGTCAGTATTTAAAGTCAGTGTTGGCAACAACTTGGCATAAAAACTCATCTTAATTGCTTGCACTTTACATTAGTACATAATAATTAGTTCAGTAGAAGTGACAGTGCACTGCACTAGTCTGGTTTGGGAAGTAGCTGGCCAGGGTTCTTTCAGCTGTTAGCAACAAAGCAATTTGTGTGACCTCCCAAGTACCTGCAGGCTTACAATGACAGTAATGTCAGTAAGAGATGCACCACTGTTCCACTCCTCAAAATAAAACATTGTGAGAGATCATAGAAACCACACAGAACTGGACAGAAAAGCAAAGAGGTAGTCATTTGTACTTCTATTATTCTACAGTATTTATATCTGTGAAGGATGTTGACCCCTAAATGCAATTTGTAGCTGACTATGCCACCTAGCAATTATACTTTTGCCCACAACAGGTTATTTTATTTCCCAGAAAAGCCAGTGCACCCACCTACCAGCTATTCTTCCCTACCCAAAAACAAAGAATCTGAAACGCAAAAAGTATCTCCAAGGGGCAAAACTCCAGACCCACACAAGTACCTCATGGTCCCCAGTTACCGAACACAATGTCCCAAAGAAAAAACCCAGGAGCATTCTTCTCTATGTAGATCCTTTAGCGATTCTTAGACATCTTCTTCAGTCTGACTGTCCCAAACAACTTTGTCCTTGATGCTTTCCCCCTATCCTATTTGTCTCCAAGTCCAGTTTTGGGTAGAGGGGGTAGGAAGATGATGCTGGGCTTTCCTCCTCTGCTCTCAGTCCCTGAGTTCTCTGCTGGGTCCAACAGCTTCAAGCTCTGTCTTTTCAGGCTTCTTCCTACATTTTTGGTCTGGGGGAGGCTTGTGCAGCAGCAATCCAGCTCATGGGGGTGGAACGTGTCCCTTCGATGGCTTGGGTGTGGACAGAGCTAACTGCTCGGGACTCATTGATTAACTGGCTCCACACAGATGGCCAGGTGTAACGATATATTGTGTATTCTCACCCTACTCCAGAGCCCCTGTCTTAGTCTGAGGTCCAGTCAGACCTGTCTCGCAATCCTACATTCCTTCTGAACTGTGTGGTAATTAAGGCCCAATTACCTTGGACTTGTCTGAGCTCACACCCCTCTGAGTCCCAGAACCTAATTGTTTAACAGTTTCACAGGACTCCCAGGCCTGTCTGCCTCTGCAGCACAAGGGGCTTTTCCTTGGCAGTATACCATCTTAACATTAGGCGAATCAGAAACAAATTTTGCCTCCATGCCTACCGTGAGTATGTGGAGCTTTCCTGGGCAGTTTGCCTTCACAGTACCTTGGGCCCCATAATCCCCAATTGCGCTAAGCCTCCCGTGCAACACATAGGGCTCCCTGAGGCAGTATGCCTCTGCAATGTTGGAGTATCAATAAACCATTATTACTACCACACCTCCTCTTCTAAACCCTCTTGCTGGTCCATTACTTCCACTGGTGTGTGTGGGAGATCAAGCTACTCTATTCATAACTAAAAGTAAAAGGGGTGTTACAGATGGTGACCAAGTGCAAAATGACTTCAGCTATAAAGGTACTAGCATCCCTTTTCTCCCACAACACGTTCTTTTTACCACGCGGAACCACCAGTGCACAGTGAACCCGTGGACCAGCAATAGACAGTAGTATTGTTGAAGTGCCCTTTTTATTTTTTTTAGGAACTGCAACATTCCATGGTAACGTTATTACCATGTGTAGTAATTAACAAGTGTCTGAGTAAGGACCTTTGATCAATGAAAAGCTTAAGAGCAAGGAAATGGAAATCCAGTGGCCATTCTATGTAACTTCAAACCAACACAATCCTTGACACATTATGTCTCCATGCCCATTTTTTCATTCTTGTAAGGGCCGGCCCTAGGCATAGGCAAACTAGACGACTGCCTAGGGCCCTGAGGCCACCAGGGGGCTCCACACAATGTTGAATACATCATATTTTTAATCGGCTCATTCATATGTGAGCAAAAAATTCCCTACAGCTGCTCAGGCTGGAATTATCCCTAGAGCATAAAGGTACAAACTTCCAGATTGAGAGTTTCTTCCCACTAAATGTCAGATTACTGAACTCTACCCCTACCACTGGCTCACACTGATGTTTTTTGTTCTCACACTGCTTGTCTGACTTTCTTTTAAAGTTGTATGTAATTTAACTTCTTGCTGCTGCTGCTGCTGTTCTGTTTATGTTTATGGTGATTCCTTTAATGTCTTTGTATAGGAGCACACATGCAAATAATCTTTTCATTGCACATGTGCATATGACAAATAAGATTAACAGAATTGAACTATTTCTGTTGTTGCTGTGGATTTTCTTTATGGAAGCCCAATGACCAATCATAATCTAGTACGTAATGTTTCTGAAGCACAGAAAAGAAGAGCGGGATAAGCAACCTCAAAACAGAGGTATGCCTAATTAAGTCATTGTAATAGTGCACAATATGAGTAATAATTTTTTATTTCATTTGGTTTTCTGCCTGTCAGATCTACATACTGTAACTAGCGAATGGCAGACATGTCACATTTTTAAGTTAGAGACGTAGACTATTTGAGGTGTTTTAGCTAGAAGTTAATACACATTTCCTGCGATAGTACACATGCCATGTGGGTCACCTGGCTAGAAATTGGCACTGGTGTGAAAGCGAATGTACAATACAAAAGACTGTTCGGCAATTATGCTTAATCGGCATTGAAACACATTGTTTTCCTCGCAGTTTCATCTGCATTTTATTAAACTCAGTTTTATTAACTCAGCCTAGCACTTTGGATTGCAGCCTCTCTCCCAGTGTCAGTGGCAGAAGCAGAGAGGAGCTTTACAGAGCTCAAGTTAATTAAAATATACCTGAGACTGAAAATAAAGGCAAATTGATTTATAGATTTATTTATTTGTAAACCTTCCCCTCAGCTCAACCTTACTGCTCTCACCTTCCTTGTTGTTGAGTACACTTGTTTTTTTATTTCTTAATTTCATGTTTATTTCTGTAATTCCTTTCTACAAAGTTTTCATCGCAGTCATTTGTAAACTAGGATTTGCTCAAATTTGAAGGTAACATTTATTGCTGTTAACGCTTCTTGTTATTACTTTCAATGTTAAAATACGTAATCTTTCTAAAATGTGTGCATTGTGTTCTTGTTTATAATGGAGGAGCTATGGGGTTAATGTGGGAAATAACCAGAACAAGCTTTCAGATAGCTCACACTCTCTTCACTCATCCTAGCAACCAGGCAACAGAGACCGTAAAAACTAGCTCAAACAAGGCAACAGACCAGGGCAGCAATGGGAACAGGTACACAAGTTTGGGGTGGATACTGGTCTTGGGGAGAAACAGGGGTTTATAATGTAGTAGCTATGGGGATCGTGTAGGAAACAACCAGAACAAGCTTTTTTTCTGTGTTTAATAAATTTTTTAATTAAAATTAATTCTATGCAGCAATCGCATATTTGGGAACCATTTTACAAAAGCAATAAGGCACTCGAGACCTGTTTTATATAATGAATATAGTCACAGTCAAAAGAGTTGCCAGCATTGCCTTTTAACTATGATTATATTTGAGATATAGCACGGTCTATTCTACCTTATTGCTTAAAAATAGCTCATACTCTCTTCCCTCCAGACTCTAGCTACCAGGCAACAGAGACTGTAAAAGCTCAAACAAGGCAACACATAAGGGCAGCAATGGGAACAGGTACACAATGTTAGGGTGGATACGGGTCTTGGGGAGAAACAGGGGTAAACAACAACACAACTATATACATATCCCTCTTTAATCACTATTTACACAGCCAGGGTCAGCTAGCAGCCAGCCAGCAGACCCTCAGTCCATCCATAACCCCCCCCCCGGCAGCGGTTCCCAACCTGCACCACGGTGCATATAATATCCACTAAGGCACCCGCCGAGGGTGCTACAATAAGTTATTTATTAGGTGTTCTTCTATGCTGTTTACAGTTTTTACCGATTAGATACACACATTTCTCAGAATACAACACCAGTTTTCCAAAACTATATACACAAAGCCCATGATCAAATACCACATTCTCAAAACCTTAAACACACAAGGAAAAACTCACTATTACCTGTAAAACTACACACAACCCCCAAAAACCAAATAATTCAGTCAGAGTCACACACACATGCAGCATATTTGGAGCTCACACTGAGCACTGAATAAGACACTGTGCTGCAAAACATAAAATTCTCTCATCAAAATTAAATATGAATGAAAAAAACACACAAAACCACAGAATAATCTCAGTTTATTTACATTTCACAGAATCACAGAGTTTGATCACCAGCCCCCCAAAAGACCCCAAAGAACGGAATTGCATTCTCTATGTACTGTAAAAAATACATTCTCAAATACTGTATAATCATAACAAGGGAAACAAAAATCAAAATGCAGTACAACAGAAAACAGAGGTCAAAGGAGTGTGCATCAGAATTGAAAACTGTGTTGAAACAATGAGAATGTGTTTATAGTCTTGAAGAAACGGTATGGGATGTTAGCATGAGCGATTCATGACTTTGTGTATTCATTCAGTCACAGTGTGCATCCAAATGAGAAAAACTGTAATAAACGTTTTCCAATTATATAATTTATTTTATTGTTTTAAAGGTCTTGCCTAGGGCCCCCAAAAGGCTAGGGCCGACCCAGACTCTGTGACATATCTCTAGTTCAAAATCCAACTGTTTCTTTCCTTCAAACTCATTTTTTGATTTTGAGCCAGTCAAGAACTGTAGAGTTTGGTCTTATCAGAGGCAAAACAAAAGATTGGCTCGGTTATTTTGTGGATGGAATATGTGTAAGTAAATTATTTTGCAACTGGAAATATCCTAAATAAGCATTTGTCATGAAATTTCAAACCAGGAACATTTAAAAGAAGGTCTGGACATCTCTTTTCCAATAGTCGTGTCCACTATTCAGTTAAAGAAGATGTGACCTCTTTCTATTGCTTAATAATCAGCAGTATTTGTTTAATTCATGATGAATTCTCCATTCAGGTAATCCCATGGTCTATTACACTGACTCAGAATGCCTCTATGAACAGCTCTACAGTGAGCATGCTTTGAATGAACTTCTGCTGTGTTTTATGGTTATGATATATTAAAATTCCTGATAAAGGATTAACAAGTTCTTCTACTAAGATAGCCCCTCAACAAGAAACAGAGGCAGAAGTATTGTATATTGACGCTCCCTACAATGACAAGGACTGTCGTTGCTTTTCCTGTATGTTTAGACAAAGATCTTCCATTCTCAGGTGGCCAACCAGCACATTTCACGATTATAAAGAAAATAAAATTATCATCACTGTATGCCACTGAAAAAAAAGCTTTCAGCATATTTTCTGAAGTTTCTGCAAGCCTCTAAACAGGATTGATGATTCTCTCATTAGAAAATTTTTAAAAGCCCTTCATGACATCACAAAGGAATCCACGGGGCTAGACATTCACAAATTTAAAAGCTGCCACTAACAATTTTCTGGGAAAGTTTTTACTGTCATTAATGCACAATAAATCAGCATTTGGCCTGTTAATGCAGAAGACTTTGTATCAAAGCAAAACATTTGAACTTTTAAGCTTTTGTTTTCAATTTAGAATATAAGGAACTTACTTGGGCGCACAATATGAAATACTCGCAAGTACCCAGAGAGGGAAAATACCTGGATTTCTCTATATTCATTTGAAACAAGCAGGTTCAATTGCTGTGGCCTTTCTTTTTGAAGTTGTGTCAACCCATGTGTGGCTAAAAAGCACTGTGGAATCCTGCTTTAAACCACGCTTTCCCATCTGAAATGCTTGCCCAGGTGAAGCCTCTCTGTGTGAATGATAATTCAGATAATTATGGCCCCAGGGCAGTTCAGAAATGATACAGAACAAGTCTGTTTTATCTTTCCCTCTTCTCTATTGACTGAAAGTGAAAATTGATTTCTTATTTTGTCAAAAAGTGCTTCAATCTGCTAATCATCTGGAGGCAGTAAGTGAAATGTACTAAATGTATTTATATATTAAAATATAAACAAATATTAATTTAGTTATTTCAGAATATGATTATTTTATTGAACTCATTGTGAGTGACTGTATTTCTTCAATGCTTCATGCCATTCTATTCTTGATGAAATTCCTTTTATCTTTCTATTTAAGTTTGTTTTAACCTAACACAGCACCTGCATATTTCATCAGCTGCATATTTCTAATAACCAGTGCCCCAGTATGGTAATCAAAGGGCACTTTGCAGAAGGAGTCAGAAGAGACTGCATAGTTGATCATTAAAGGTTAGGGAGGGGCAGTTTATTCTGGCTGATTTTCCCTCTGGGCTTGTGCGATCTGGCCTTACTCCACTTGAAAAGGTGAAGCAATTCCTCACTGACCTGCTGTGCAGTGGGGATGATGGTGTGCATTGGTTGCCGTGGGTAATCTGGTTGGGTGCTTCCTAGAGATAAAAAGCACTTTTCTGTAAATGTGAAGTATTATAACATTTATAACATTATAACATTTTTGTTATATAGTTTTGTTACAAGTTGCCAGTATGATAGCATTCACAAGGAGTCAAATGATGCAAGAATAATTTTGCAATTACCCTTGAAATTCATTCTTAATTTATCATTTTTTTCAGGCTGAATCTATTTATAGATGCCAGCTTGACCTAAGTTCTTGCGTAGACATGACAAAAGTTTCCGTTCAAGTTGTTATGTTATGATTCAGGGTTGTATCTGTTTTTGGGCTATGTAACAAGCAAAAATGTAACAACAGGAAGTGCTGATTGTGTAAGCTTCAAAAATAACAACTTATTTTAAGTAAAACCCAAGGCAAATTTGAAAAAGGTGTATTTTTCACGTTTTGAGTGCCAAAGCTTTTATCACCACAGTGTAAACAAGGGTCCTCAGATGGCCTAGTACAAAATATACCATCATCAGGTTCAGAATGTTTGGACTAATTTAATTGTTATTGATTCAATAATTACATTAATTCTTATTTATTTTAGAGATTACTTGGAAAAGATTTTTTAGTTATTATTATATGTTATTTATATGCTTTATTGATCAGTAATTTAAGATTGTTCCCAATCTTAAGAAGTAAAGATTGGGAATATCTGGTGCCAGGATAGAAGACAAGTAATATCATGCATAATTATCAGAAGAGTCTTTTTACAAAATTTGTTTCAGTATGAGAAAGAGATGACTAATCATTTCAGTTTCATTTTACAGTCTGAGAGTCCCTGGATATGCTGTTAATCTGTACTAAGGAGGTCAGGGAATTCCCCTAAATAATTCAGTGGACTCCTTCCAAAATAAGAAAAAGTTTGAATTCAGCTATGGAAACATGTAAACAGAAAGGTACTATATTTCTTTTCACTTTCATATACTGGAACAGTAAACAAATTCTGAAACAGTGAAACAGTGAAAATTCTGTTCTTCAAGAGCAACCAGCTAGAGAAATATTGAATTGCTAGGTGGCAGTTTTCCAGGTCAGTGAACAATCTGGTAAATCTAAAGCAAGAGAATAGTTAAAAGAGTGCACAGATACAGACTGGACATATTTGGCACAATCTCCCAGATCTCCAGCTAGATGCAGTCAGACTGTGTTGGAGTCTTGTTGACTCCATTCCACCAAATCTCAGGAGTGCAGAGATTTGGTGGACAAAGGGCTGTGCCACACCCACATGCCATGAATTCTGCGAAGGTCTTCTGTAATTCTTATGCATTTATCTGTGTAATCTGTGTTTGACTGATTGTCATTCCAGGACAGAAAAATGACTTTACATTTCTTAATTTAAATTTTCATTATTGTTATTTAACAACAATAATTGTGTGTTCATCCTTTTTTGTCATTACCTTGCCCCAGTGTTACATGTTCAACTTTTGTGTTCTTTTGTACCCTGCTCCTGTTGATTACTCTTGTTTTCCCTTATTTGTATTCCTGGTTCACTTGTGTTTTTGTGTGAACTTTTGTATATAAGGTTAGTTTAGGTTGTTGGGTACACTTACACACTTAGTTGATTTTGTATTAGTACACTAGTTTAGTACGGGTGAGTGCCGTTTGTCTTGTATGGTTTTGGGTAGTCAGTGCAGGTTAGCTAGGGTGTTGAAGACGCCGAAGACCGTGTGTTTCAGGTTTTCTTTTGTAGTCAGATTAGCTTTCCCTCACTGTCCTAGCCAGCTCCATTTTGTTTGTTATTTTCTTTTCTTTGGCACCACTCTAGTTCCTTACCCTTGTTATCACACTTCCTAATCCCTCACCAAAACCCACCTGCTTCCAAAAGAATTATCCTAAATGTTACACCCCTTTACCCCTAGACACTTGGGGTCGTAACAGCAAGTATTAATAATTTCTTTGCTGCAGTGGTTGTTGCTTTGTGTAACTGTGGATTACCTGTCATGGATCCACATTGTTGTCCTTGTCTGTCTTGCCACTTTGTGTCAGGTTACAGAATCTGACTGAGCTGTGTCTTACATGGAGAAGTGGATAGGCTTTAAGACTTGTGATTAGAAGGTAGAGGAATTAAATCACAGATAGCAGACTGCTGTTGTATCCCAGAGAAAGGTACTTCACCCCGATTGTTTTAGTAAAAACACCCGGCTGTATTGTATGAGGGGGTGGCACAGTGGCGCAGTGGTTTGTATTGCTGTCTTAAAACACTGGGGCATAGGGTTAAATTTCAGGGGTGTTGCCTTTGTGGAATTCTCCCTGTGTTTAAGTAAGTTTCCTTGAAGCTTCTGGGATATCTGGGATATTCACACTCAACAACAACACATCGAAGCATGCATCCAGCTATATATACCAGCTCATCTGGGAGTTTTGACCTAGCAGTGAGGGCACTGAGGGAGAAGGCAGTGAAGTGTGGAGTCCCCTCACAGGCCAGGATTGCACTAAATGGGTACAAACACCCCATAGAAGCTTTGCACATGGAGTTCTGTAGAAACATCCTCCACATACAGAGAAAAACTCCTAACAGTGAGTGCAGGGCTGAATTAGGCCAATACCCATTACTAATAAACATACAGAGGAGAGTAACCAAAACTCCTACCACCACAAGGCCCTGCAGAGACAAGATCTGAGCCCTTTGGGCCAGCTGGTCCTGAGGCACACTGGCCTGAGCCACACTAACACAAGCCAGCCTTAGGACAGCACTTCTATAGCACCACAAATCAGACTAATACCACAAACTACATCACAGCACAGATATAACAGCAATATCTCACACACTGGGACACACACAAACATAATATAAACTGGAATGCTACAGAACCCTAAACAGACAAGGCACACTAACCGAATATTTAACCAAGATAAGAAACAGTGAAAAGAAACAGACCCTGACAAAGTACAGGCTCAGTGACCACAGCGTGGCCATAGAAGCTGGGTGACACAAGCAGACCAGGCACCCAGAGAGGACAGGCTGTGCTTCCACTGCCAGAGGGGAGAAATAGAGACAGAGATGCACTTCCTACTGCACTGTGACAAATATTCTGGGATTAGACAAACATTCTTCCCCAAATTTACAAATCAAATCCCAGAATTTCCACACCTGCCAGAATCACAACAACTCCCAATCATGCTGGAAGAGGGAGGAGGGAACTCAGTTGAACTGGCAGTATGTGATCTGAGGAACAGGGAGCCTGTCTCTGAATAATGCTCTATATGTTTGAATGTAAATGTATTATGATATGTCTTTATCGTAAATGTCTATATATTTTATGTTAATTGTATTTGTATTGCTTTGGCAACACTGATTTATTAATTGGTCATGCCAATAAAACATCTTGAATTGAATTGATATTTGGCCCTTGTGTGTTTGTGTGTGTGTGTGCTTTTGTGCACTGGCGTACACCAGTGTATGCAGGTAACAAGATGGATGGATGCATGGATATATAAAATGATACAAATACTAAGCCACTTTGGATAGAAGTGTTAGATAAATATTAATTAGTCTGTGGGAGGTGATGTACTAGCTGTCCATCAAGAGGGGGTGGTGCTGCTATACAGCTGGGTTTATCTTAAGTCAATGCCTAAAAACTGTTAAAGAGCTCTCTGGAGAAACTACAGTTCTGATAATTGTTCAAATATCAACGACCCTGGGCATTGCCCAAGACCTCCTGAGCACAATTCTGAAACCCCCAGAAATAACCTATTAAAATAATTAATTAATAATAAATAATTGCTTACACTTATATAGCGCTTTTCTGGACACTCCACTCAAAGCGCTTTACAGGTAATGGGGATCGCCTCCACCATCCACCTGGATGATGCGACAGCAGCCATAGTGCACCAGAACGCTCACCACACATCAGCTACTGTATCGGTGGGGAGGAGAGCAGAGTAATAAAGGGGATGGGGATTACTAGGAGGCCATAATTGGTAAGGGCCAATGAGAAATTTGGCCAGGGCACCCTGGGATTTTTAATGACCACAGGGAGTCAGGACCTCAGCTTTACATCTCATCCGAAGGACAGCGCCTGTTTACAGTATAGTGTCCCCATCACTTTACTGGGGCATTAGGACACACATGGACCACAGGGTGAGCACCTCCTGCTGGCCCCACTAGCACCTCTTCCAGCAGAAACCTTAGTTTTTCCCAGGAGGTCTCCCATCCAGGTACTGACCAGGCTCACACCTGCTTAACTTCAGGGGGTTGCTAGCTGTGAGCTGCAGAGTGATATGGCTGCTGCTAAGCATACTCCTCTGGGGGCACATCTTTCCATAATATGTCTTCCCCAGAGACAAATACAATTGTCGATTCTTAGGTCAATGTGGTACTTATTTTAGCAATCTGAGGCTTCATTATTCAAACAATGGGCACTTCAGGAGAAAAATGTATGACACATGTAGGCTGTCTGAAATGTTTGAAATCTAGTTTGGAAAGAGTCTAACTTACCACAGGACAGCTGCAGCAGTCTTTAACTTTAACTGTAGTTTTTAACCTTTTCTTTAAAAGTTTTTTTTAAAGAAATGACTTAATATATGATAAGTAATGAAGTTATCCAAGTTAACCAAAATTATCAGAACTATTTTGACAATGTTTGTTAAGTAAATACTTATCAAAGTTAGATAAGATCTTATTCAATATAAGCTGTTAAAAGAAGTTAAGATTAACTTAATAAAGTGCAGTACTCATCAAACACATTAATCAAAGCAGATTAATATTCTACAGTACAGTTTAAATACATGTCTTCATAATATTTACATATTCAGGTTTGCTCAAAGCAAAGTTCATTGTTCAGCTCCATTGCTCAACCTAAATCAATAGCAAATAGACATGTAATGTAAATCAATCAATAATTTGTAT
The DNA here is from genome assembly GCF_059453375.1 of Lepisosteus platostomus. Classification (NCBI taxonomy): domain Eukaryota; kingdom Metazoa; phylum Chordata; class Actinopteri; order Semionotiformes; family Lepisosteidae; genus Lepisosteus; species Lepisosteus platostomus. The sequence goes on from NC_142623.1 coordinate 26,608,611, forward strand.
GCATATATGTTTTATATAAATTAGTGTGATAGAATGTGGTACATTGGGCCTAGCCTCTGACTGAGAGCAGTATGAAGAATTTATTAGAAATCATGTGGATTGTATACATAGTGTGTCAAAGAGTGAGCTAGGTTTAGGAAATGTGCCTATGGATCTGTGCCTGTGGCTGGAAAGTTGCCAGTTCAAATCCCACAGCCAGCAGATAAATCCTACTCTGTTGGGCCTCTGACCAAGGCCCTTAACCCCTGCTGCTTCAGGGGTGTCATACAAATGGCTGACCCTGTGTTCTGACCCCAAGCTTCTCTCTCCCTGCCTGTGTGTCTCATGGAGAGCAAGATGGGGTATGTGAAAAGACAAATTCCTAATGCAAGAAATTGTACAGTATATGGCTAATAAACTGATCTTTATTGGTGCTTATCAGCTTTCTGTACACCGATTAATCCCATCACAGCATAAAGCCTAGACTTGAAAGTCGACAGTCTCTCTGCCTCCGCAATCTGCCCATGTAATGCATTCAGCCTATGTTATGTCTCTGTGTTCTTCTCATCAGACACAAGTTGAAATATCTTTTGAGTTCAATCATATTGATTCCCTTTCACATTTTGGAGATGTTAATCAAGTCTCCTCTGAGATATCTTTACAAGGACAACCTGTCCTTGTAGCTCATCCCCTTAAACCCTGATCTTGTTGTTTTTCTCTAGACTTCAAAGCTTCTTGCTTCCTTTTGTACCTCTCAGAGAGGCATTTCTGCAGGCTAGAACACAAATCCTTTTTAAACTCCTGTTGAGAAGTCTGTCTTAAAAGCAGCTTTTTACATTTGTGTCCCACCTTTCATTGCAACCAAGAGTCTTTGCTGTGTTAAGCAAATTGACCCTAGCTACACCAGCACCAGAACATACCCACATTTAGCTCAGAAGAGAGCAACAGTTTCATGCCATTACTCTTCTCACCAGCTTGACCACAGGAACAGCTTGAAGTGCAGTTAGGTTAAGGAAAGAAATGTTAACCTTCTCATTCTAAAGATATTATTGAAATAAAGAGTGCTTTGTTTCCTGGGTGCAGGCACCATACACAAAAATCCCACTGTTTTTTAATTAAAGCCCATAATTCAGTGGTCAAGAGAGAAAGAGAGGCAGTTTAATAGCAAAGAGCCACCTGCGGCTCTTTTAATCATTATCTCAAACCATCGTTACAACCACCCACTGAAGTGGAAAGAACTAGAATAGACAACATCAAGATCTGAAGTGACTTTCAATTAAAAGTCTTTTGAGTTTTAACTGGTAATCAAGTAGGTTTTCTGATATCTGAAATGTCACAGTGCTGGGAAAACCCATAGCTACAGTAAACTTGTAGATGAATGCAGACTCACTCTGATTCTGCTTTTACTGAGATAATTTTTCAATTGCTTTTATTAGTCTTGCACATATCCAGAATCTGGCTGTTGTTGTTCTGTCTGCCTTAATTACTTGCATGAACAGATCATTTATACTGTACAGTATATTTAGGTAAACGTTGTATTTTTCCTTCCACTGTTCTTTTGCAGTTGAAGATTCAAAGAGGTAATAACACTGGCTAGTTGTGGCCTTCAAAGATCTGAGTTTACCATTTTGGCTTTAAATTCTTAATTTCTTAAAGACCTGGATAAAACATTAAATTGGACCAAGTTAAATAAGTGACTGCTTGGAGACTCGTTTTAATGAAAGCTTGGAGAGCCCTTCCACGTCTGGTGCTGTACATCTCTCCTTTAAAAATATTTATTGCTTAAAAAGATATGTGTATCTTATTTGTAATTCAACAGAATTGGATATAATCAGAAGAAGGGGATGATTACTTTTGTAAAACCTTGCGTATATCAGAAAAAAATTAATTGTATTAAAGTTTTAATCAGGAGGTAGATCTCTGACTGGAAAAGATAAAAGTGAGTTTAATCAGACTCAGAGCTAATTTACAGGAGTCTAACTGGAAGAGAAGGCTAGTGCAGTGTTTCACCTGTAAATTCCCCCTTAGGGTCAATTCTCTGAGAACTCAAATTGGTATGACATCATTTACAGTATGTAAGATTGCCCAGGCACATAGGTTCTCCACTGTTCAATAGGCATGGTACTCCCTCAAGTTAAACACAAACTTCTGAAATCTAGAGGATTCATTGTTTTCATAATTTGAAATCTCTTTAAACACTACTTAAAGCATCTATGTCTCCTTTAATCCCTGTTAGCTGAAGTGTGCTGGGCATGTTTCTACATGTCTAGAGAGGAAACAGGACAGGAGTAGTGAAGAAACATTATGAATCCAAATGCAGGCATACATCCAATTATGTAAAAAAGCTAAATACAATTATACATTATATGCCCCCACAAAATTTGGAATTTCCAATTGTCAATACTACTAAGGTGCTCCTCCTCTGGAAGGATGAGAAGAGTGCACATCCTTCTCCAGAATGTCTAATGTAGAAACCATATGCCAGTTTCAACACTGCAAGCTCCAGTGTTACAAGCTGGCTCCCAGCCAAAAGACCAGATCTGTAACCCAGCTACAGATGTTCAAGCTACAGAGGGCTATATTTCCACAACATTAATAACAAGTGAGAACCGTCACATTAGCATCAAATGGAGAAGAGAAGAGACGAAATTCTCACTGTAGAATCCCAGGTGCCCAGCAATTCCCAGGTGCTGTAGTTAAATAGCAAACCATGGATATTCAGCTCAACATACAGTATGCCTATAGAACCAGCTGTAAACCACAGCTAACTAATGATACTAGAACCAGCATGTATGTGCTTACAGTAACACTGTAAATCTGTAAAAGTTTCTTCACAGATCACATAAACGCGTAATTAATCTATGCAGCTTTCCTTTATAGTAGATTTATATTTATTATATATATGAGATGTAATGTATCTTTTATCGATGAGCATTCACTGCACTATCCTCACAGTCTTTCATTAAAATATTATTACATGTACATATGTACATTGCCTATGCTCAATTTTAATTGACCTACAAAGTAACAAAATATGTAGCCCTTCTGTGAACCAGTGGCACTTTGAGAGGGCATGTTATGCTAGATCTCGTGATTTTGCCAGCTTAAGTACTTAGTACTGTAGAATGGTTAGAAATTCATTGTTTTATTTTGATTGCAAATAAAGGACATAATTCACTCACATGTGCTCACATAATATGCTTGCTTCACACCAAACAATAAATAATGGCTCACTTTCATGTGTCCTCACTCCACAGAGATTTGTTTGGTTCACATCCATTTTAATTTCTCATTTGAAAGCCCAGAGAAAGATTTCTAGATTTAGCTAATGTCAAATGGATATAAAGATGTTTTAGTAACACGCACCAGGCTAGATACAAACAAGAACGAAAGAATTGTACTTTGCATCTGACAGGAAAAAGGGCCATGATGATGATAATTCTGAAAATATCAAATTATTATTATCATAATATGAATCGGGGGAACCTACAATGTTGATCAACGTTTAACATTAAGTGCACATTTGCGGAAAACAAAAATGTGTAGATAATTGAATTTATAGAAAGTTTATTCCTGTAAAATTAGATCTAACACTTGTTTAAATACATACTGTAGACAGTGATGTAAGGGATACATAGATGACAGCTTCTTTTAAAAGCATATATTTGTTATCAAATATTTTCAATGTTCAATTTTTTAAACAACTATATCTGGATATATGTTTGCAACCGTTATATAGCGTGTTTGCAAAAATTCTCACAAAGGAGACTCTTGAGCCATTACAAACCTCAGGCTTTTTTGCACTTAGCGTTCAGCAAGTCTAAAATAGCAGCAAATAAGTATTTTATCAGATGGAGCATTCCAGCAATCAGATAACATTCACAAATATGAACAAAGCGTGAAATATCTTCATGCTGTTCCTAATTTCTGTCTTACTGAGTAAATGTGCCACGGTCTCCACTTACATGTGAGCAGCGCACCCAGTGTATGCCTTCTGGGCACAGGTCCTCCCTTCTTTTAGTGCTTTCAAATATGCACTTTTCACCTGAGATGCTCACAGTTATTGACATCAGAATATCAGCAACTTCAACAGTACAAGCTACAATAGGAAACATGATATTGCACTTATCCTTTATGGGTAAAACAGTACATACAGTACAAAAGCAAGCACACAAACTTAAGGATATTGAACTACAGTATTGCATATTGTACAGTATTTCCACAAATGCATATTGATTGCCTTTTGCACAAATATAATACCTTAACTAGCTTATTTGTTCTCCAACATAATGCAGGTGAAAGTTGTCATTGTAATCTTGTTGGGGTTTTTTGGGTTAATGGTTAACCCAATAAACAAATAAAATATAATCATGAAAAAATACATTATGTCAATATTAAAAAAACTCCCCTCTGAGCATCAAATCAGTATGACATTGTCATCACATACTGTTCACTCAACTACAAAAGCTGTACAGAAGTAAAGTGTTTTGCTCCTCTGTACATGCACCATGCAGTTTTGATTGTCGATTGTTATCAGTGAGATGTGATGTCAATTGATCCCAGAGATATTCAATAAGGTTCACAGCAGGAGACAGGGGAGGCCAGTCTGTATAAGAAAGCCTGGGTTTCTATAAGAACAGCTAGACAAGGTGAGAGCTGAGATGAGCCTGGTGAAGAGGTGTGTTGTCACCCATGAGCAGGAAATGAGGTCTGTAGCAATAATTCAACAGAATAGTTATTTAATTTATGACACTGACACATAGAGCTGATCTGTAACATCGGCATTGACCACAAATTGCAAGTAATACGTTTATTCCATGCTGGAAAGAGAAGAAAGAAAACTGGGCTGTGGAGCCTTCTTCAGGTGACAAACACAAGTTTGTCCTTCGTCCACAATGTCCTTCACAGACTAGATATGCCTGTCCATACTGTCACACCCCCTTCACCAAATGATCAAATGGTTTGATAAGCAAATATTCAGGGTGGTAAGATGGCACAGTGGTTAGCATTGCTGCCTTGCAGTCCAGACCTAGAGTGCTATGTGTGTGGGATTTGTATGTTCTCCCTAGTTTAAATCCAGTTTCTTCCCATAGTCAAACGACACACTGGTAGGCTAATTGACCTCTGGGAAAAATGACCCTAGTGTGGATGTATGGATCTCTGTCTGGGCATCTGCCCTATGATTGACTGGCATGCCATCCAGGGCATCCCATCCAGCCTTTCACCTGTTGCTTGTCAAGATAGGCTCTGGGTTCCCCATGACCCTGAATTAGAGGAAGCAATTAGAAAAAGATATGTTTTTCTACCCGGAGGTAGAAGCTGTTCCGTAATCTGTTAGTCTTTGACCAAAGCATTCAAAGACTAACAGATTATGGAACAGCTTCTACCTCCAGGCAATAAGACTGCTAAATAGCCAAGCTGCAGTTCCTTCAGGAAATCACCTATAATGGCTACATGGACACACAGTTTTCATTGTATTCGGCATCCTGCAGTACTTGGATGTGTATTGCTTACACCGTGGACATATCGCAGCTCTATTTATATTGAGCTCTGTCTGAGTTTATTTTATTCAATTTCTATTGCACTATTATGTATTATTATGTAACTTATTTTGTAACTTTAATTTTGTGATTTTTACCCCCCGGTGAGCTCGCAGAAAAGACATTTCATTGCCAGCAACTACTGCTGCACGCTTTATTGTTGTGCATTTGATAAATAAACTTTGATGGATTGAAAAGAATGGATATTTACCCCATCATCTCCAACAGCATCTTTTAGGGCACAGTCAGTAATCACATCAGTAATCACAACCAAACACCACTGATAATTTGTCCATGTCTAGTGAATGTGTGCCACTTCAGACTTTACACTCTCTTGCTCTGGAAGGGGACTCTTCCCTCTTCCGCTTAGCATGCAGCCTCATGCTCCATCAGAAATATTGGTGGATTACTGGATTGGCGATTTTTCCATGCTGCATCACCATCTAAATAGGCCTTGTATGATACAAGATATGATAAAAATGCCAATCTTTCATTTTTATGTGATTTTTGATTTGTGCTTAGTGCTGTGTTTCATGGATATCATCCCTACTTTGGGGCTGTTCATTTTATCACAGAGCAGGGTTCTGTGCAACTGATTTAAAGCATATGTCCTGGTCACCTAGTGTTTTACTCTGCTCAGTTTTAGTTAGAAGTCAGTTTGCAAGAAAGCAACGTCTGTATTGTGAACACTCTTATCACTGTTAAAATGTTGTTAACAAATTCCAATATTATCTCCAGCACTTGATAATCACAACCTAGTTTTATACAGTACATAACCTCTATTAAGGTTTGCACTGGTAAATCATGATCATACATGTAATTCCTGTTTACTGAGAGTTTTTTGGCTTCTCAAGATGAGCATTAATAAATGAAGAAGTCGTGTCCGTGTAGTGTTTTATCTTTTTTTTTTCTAGTCTAGTTTGTTTTTCTACACAAGTCTGTTTTTATACCATATAAAACAGAGATCATGTGAAGAGGAACATTATGCCTGGGTCCTATTGACATCAATATCTTCCTTCCATATTTTTTTGTTTCTGATCTCCAAAAACTTCACAATGCGTCAGTATAGAACATGAAAATGCTTGTTTAACTTTTATACACACAAAATCACAGGAATAATATGATTCAACAAACCAATTTACTTACAATTCACCACACTAAGGGACCACAGATCACTGAATAGCATTATTTATTTAAATACTTCAGTAATTTCTTTTTCAAAGTAAAAATAATTGGTGTCAGAAATCTTGCACAATATTTTAGACAATAAGTATCAAAAGTCAGCCACATGGTCCATGTATGTATGTATGTATGGTTATAAATTTGTATAGTGAATGAACATGTATTTCTTAATAATTGTGCATATTTACTTACAGTATGACAAGTTTCTTTATATATACATTATATGTCAACATAGATAGATCTACATATCTGAATCAATCACAATATTTTATCATCCCATTTCAAATTCTGTAAAAGTATTTCAAATAATTTACTAATAGTCATTTAAATGGTTTAAAATAGAAATGTACCATACAGTATTTCTCTATTTATCATGAACAATTGTTACAACTTATTCTTCAAGAAATATAGGCTCCTTAGCAACAAAAAAATGAAAGTAAACTCTGTATAAAACCTTAGGAATTAAAATGCATCTGCTGGCTTTTCTACAGGAATTACAACATTTCAACAGGAACATTTTACCATGGCTACAGTAAGTTTGCTATAGCAACAGTCGGTCACATACAAATACCTGCATGACTGTCATCTCTCAAGAATCTCATTGGGTCACATGGGTTAATTTGGGAAAAGAATATAGTAACCTCTGTGGTTAAGAATAAGTGACTGATCGTTGTAGTTTATCTTCAACCTGTGCTACTGTAAATATCAGCATACTGAGTTTAACATTTTGATATTTACAATTATAACTTAATACTGTATATCTTAATTATGTTTTCTTCTTTCATAACAGAACTTATACCTTCCCAAATAGCCAGTCCCAGTGATTGTGCAAAATCAACTCAGTAACTAAAAGGATGGCAGCAGGACCAACAAAGCTTTTATGATTTCAACAGTTGTCTCCCAGAACCTTAGGATTCCCTTCTGTGCTATCAAAGATCCAATCAATAAATAGCTCCATTCGAGCAGAGATAGGAAAGACAAAGACCCACTGGCACCAGGGACAGGAGTGCATCAGCTGCACTGCAGATGGACACACTGCCTGTGTTAGGGATTCTAAAGAGAATGCAAACTAGCAATAGTGAGAGTGGACAGTCCTGGTGAGTACCCCTGGATATAGCAAACTGGGGAAAGGAGAGAGCATTCATAATAACCTCAACCACCTAGTTTGAATACAGGATTTTAATCATTTTGTACCTAGCCCAATGTGATCTAAAACTGTCCGAAGATAACCCTGTTCCAGATGGTCAAAAGCCTTCTCAGCATTCAGCAACAAAATAGCAGAATTTGTCAGTGTTGGTAGTTTGGATGATATGAAGAAGGCGGCGAACGTTATCTGTCTGCATGCCGACTCCTGACAAATCTTGTCTGGTCATGATGTATAATTGGATTTATTTATAGCATTGTCAAGCCTCCATGTCAATACTTTGGAGCACAGCTCAACATAAGAATTTGGTAATGACAGAGAGCAATACCTGGCACACAGACTGGGGTCCTTTTTTTAAGTAAAGGGTCTCTAATCCCAGGAGCACAGAACAATTATTTAGAATTAAAATGATTGAGGTTTGGAATATTCTATGAAACATTTTCAGTGGAATGTGCTTCATTCTAAAGTTAATGAAGAAGCAGTGCATTTTCCAGTATACCTGAAGGTAGTCTAATTCAATTGACTTAAAACATATATATATGTAAAGGCCAAAGCAAACAAGCAAACAAGATCTTTAAAAAACAATACTAAGTCTCCATGCACAACCCATGTGTCTCCATGCATTAGTAAATATTGAGTGAATCATTTTTGTTGACATTTAAAAATGATTAAAAATACAGATTTAAAGGCTCATTAATATCTAAAACAATTTTGTGGCTTTAATTAGGTTAAATATTTAAACACGTAACATACATGCACCACGCAAGACATCCATTTTTGTTTTTTTTTAAGTATATTTCTTCAGATTATTGTTGGTGTTGATATTATTATTGGCTTTTACATAAACTTGCTTTTGAATCTTCTTACTAGGCACAAATTCATAGCCCACTTACCTGACTATTTCTCGCAGTAGCATATCCTGAAGCAAAGTTTTATGGTGAAAACAAAAAATCTATATCTGTATAATGTATAGTACTGTACATTATTATGAATTTAGACAACAAATTCATAATAGTGTCTAATAGTGTCACACGGAAGAAGGCTCCACAGCCGAAACGTTTCTTTTCATCTCTTTTCAGCATGGAATAAACCTTTACTTGCTCCTTTGCAGCCTACGTATGATGACGCAGCTACCTACTTGAACAAATTCATAATAATGTACATTACTATACATTATACATATATTTCAAATTTTTAAAATATTTTTGGACAAGACAAGAGATTTTTAAAAACACATGTAGTTTGCATTCTTTCTGTAGTTATTCTTAATGCCCTTTGACTGTAGAACATTTATTATCCTCTAAGATAGGTAACCCTTTGGGACTTCATCAAAAGGAAAGAAAAAAGACCACTGTTGACCTGAAACATTAATTTAATAATAAGAAGAGAAAGAAAGAAACAAGCAGGAACAGATTTCTTTGCCTTTTAAAGTGACACATCATGTTGATTTTCCCCTTCCCTCCCCCTAGTGGTGCATATTAAAACAGGATGAGCAGTCTATAAATACCAGCTCTAAAGCCGTGGTTCCCAAACAGAACTCCCCTGCAGTATTCTCCACTCAGGCAAATCTCAGCTACTTCTGCAGAACTGGAAGGAAAGGACAAAGGGGCCGGTGAAAGCTCTATTCTCATCTCATCTTGGGCTACAGAAGCACATAAAGCACAGGAAATTCACTTACAGGTAAATTTCTCTTTTACTCCCTTTGTTAAAACTATTCTCTTCTCACAGAGATATTTTTATTGCTAAAGAGAAGCCTGGCAGTCCTAAGAGGAATTCTAACCACGTTTATCATTGTAAGCTCTGCTCTCTTTAGCATCATACGATTCTGAAGCCAAAATAGGTCAAATCCGAACAAATTATATATAAACATCCCAGATAAGGATAACAATTCTTACAGTCATAAGAGGAATTCTAACCACTCTTAACATTGTAAGCTCTGCTCTCTTTGGCATCATATGATTCTGAAACCAAAATAGAAATACGAACAAATTATATATGAACATCCCAGATAAGGATAACAATTCTTACAGTCCTAAGAGGAATTCTAACCACTTTTAGCATTGTCAGCTCTGCTCTCTTTAGTATAGTAAGATTCTGAGGCCAAAATAGGTCAAATACAAAATATACATGAACATCCCCAATAAGAATAACAGTTCTCACAGTGTTTTCTTTTTAAACAGTTTGCATGATTTATTACTGATGTGTTTACATTAGTTTATTGCTGTATGGAACTAGCAGTGAGTTCTGGTTCATCTGAAACCTTATTTATTAAATATAAGGAAATTTCTTTGCAAAGGCAAAGGTATATTTGATATATACTGTACTGTACTTTAACACACTATTTTCTTTATATCATAATTACAGTAAGAACTGAGGTAAATTAAATCTGAAATAACATCAGCCAGTTAAGTACAATATCGTTTGTCATGATACCGGGAATATACTGTATTATATTATACACAGAAGTACAGTACATTCAGAAATGTAAAGTCACATGTGATTGTGCTCATCATCAAACTCTTGACAAAAGTAGCCACTGTAAGTGTGTGGTGTGTCACCCACTGTCTCTGAAAATCATCAGATTCTTAGAAATGTAGAAAAATAATGCCTGGTCACTGATAAGTAACACGGGACACAAAGACAGTTCTTGAGGGTGAGACTGTCGATAAATAGCTGTTTCAGTACATGAAAAGAACTCTTTATAATCTCTTCATGTAACTATCTTTTAGGAACTCCTTACTTTTTGCTTTGTAGCAGCACAATGTAGATGTAGCAATGTAGTTTAGTCCATGCATTATTCCAATCCACGTGTTTGGTCTGTCACTACAATGACTGAACTGGCTGCTATGTATAAAAATGTCTAGTGGAACACATGATTACATATGTATTCTCTAATCTGTCTAAAAGAGTAGATAAAAGCTGTGCTATTTGTTATTGTTACATAAATTTCGATTACTTTACCTGGGGTTTAACAGTGGCATGCATAGAAATTATGTAAGATCGTGTATTTTATTATTTGAGAATCTGTAATATTCTATTTCTGCAGTTTTCAGAAAAAGATCAATTAATCCTTAACCCCTTCAACAATATGTTGTACATATGTTATACATGTTATATCAATATATGTTATACAGTTTTCTAAGACATTCCTGCAGGTATACAATTTTTCTGCAAGATGCATGTCAGGAAAAAAGATTAAAACAGAAGAAAACTCACTATTCGATAAAATGCCAGCGCATGCGCTGGTTCTCTGTCATGAGCAGGTAATTACTGCTGCCAATCTCTCTCTCCCTCTCCATCAGCCTCAATAAAATCCATTCACCAAATCATAGTACTCAGGGACAGGAAGTGGCCAGGGTGCTATATTTAGCAACAAGAAATCATTTCTGCTGCAGTTGCTGGCTGCAAGCTGGTTGACTGTATGCACATTCTAACTTAACAGCGTATCAGCTTCAGGCAAGCATCACAGAGCTCTTAGACAGCAGGCTGGGTATCAACAGAGGAACCAGCGCTAGAGAAATTAACTCAACACACAAACCAGGTGAGACACACTATTGCCAAAACAGGAGGGAAGGAATTTATGTGTGGTTATAGGAATTTGTTTCAAGGTTGAATAGGATTCAAGACAATCACAAAGGGAGCTTTTGTCTTGGTGTGCTTTTGCAGAACAGCTTCGATAGACAACCCCCCCCCCGCAGAAAAAATAAAAAGCAAATGCAAAACTAACATTAGCTAGACAATCCTGAATTATTTTTACTAACAAATAAATGTAGATTTAGTAAGGGGGAGGGTTTCAAAGCAGAAATGCATGTTAGACCTTTACAACTACATTATTATTATTATTATTATTATTATTATTATTATTATTATTATTATTATTATTATTATTATTATTAATTTTATTATGATGATGATGATGATGTTCCGAAGAATTGAACGCAAACCTGCTATGCTAGTATTGGACAATAGGACTTAAGTAACATGCTACTCTGCATGATGTTGGTGTAATTATTTATGCACCAGAAAGCACAGCAATCTAGATCAAGGTCACTCCCAAAAGGAAAAGAGATATGGCATTATCTAAATATAAACTCTACCTCACAGAGGGCAAAGTCCTTTGTCGTACACAAACTAGGTACAATTAAACGAAATTAACTTGTATTTATATAATTTTATTGTATTGTTATTATTATTTATCTTTATCACGCATCTGATGATGATGTTTGTCTCATTCTAATGGTACTGCTTTATTACCATAAAGAGAAAAGAAATCTGGTCCATACAGGCAGTATGAGTACTCTTTCTTCTAAACAATACCTGTTTATTTTTTATGTGTTTACAATCTTTATTCTAAATATTGCCACTTAAGAAATCAACACTGGAGCACCTATTATTAACATCTAAAGGTCCAAAACACTCGTGAAGTTTACAGGCCGCCAAAGAAAATGCTGATAATTTATTAGAGCTCTTTGTAGCAGATTGATTTCATGGACTATGAATATACAAGATTTGGTGAACAGTGCTCATTTTGAGACAAACTTCTCTTTAATGCTCAAAGTTGGCATGAAACTTTCATTATTTAATTTGCCTAGATTCTGAAAAATTGAGAAAACAAAAAGAAAAGGTCATTGCAAAAGCATTTGCGTAAACATCTTTGATATTTGTTCTGAAATTATTAAATAACCATGCCATAACAAATGGGGAATTTGATTTAATCATTGGCTATACTGCACACTGTCCCTTTTGAATCAGTGTCTGTCTGCTTTTTCTTTTAAAGTTCTAGCGGTTAATCACAATCATACCTGCGGGATTAATGTGCACATGCTAATTATCTTGGTTCATTACTTATTGAGTGTAATTTTATAACATGTTATTCTCAAATTATAGGCATTCATGATAAAATGTAACTGCACTGTAAGCCTATGTCTTATGTGTCTCAGTCAAGAATCCTTCTTGTTTGAAATATTTTTTTAAAAGTATTCATACTGTAAAACAATGAACTTTGATGAAAGCTCTTGTATACCTCCCTGAAATATAAGTGTTTCACTTTATCTGAGTCTCAGCACCTCCTGTGTGGGGCATTTGCCAGCAGCACTGATGGAGCCTCTTTAGGTACAATTAATTACAGTTTGTAGGTGTGGGAGAGGAATATATTCTAATTTAATGATGGTTTAGCCTCCTTAATCAAACTTAAGCATGGATGAAAGTTATGTTAGTGGAGTGAGATGGGGACAGGGAGGGGTTCTAGTAAATCAATGCCCTTCTCTTTTCAAGCGGCTCTTTTTCAGAGACCTTGGATCAGATCACATTCAGAAAAAAATGATTTTGTGACTTTGCATGTTGAACCTGTCTCTTTTAATGCATCACAAAACAATGAACCAATAAATTAGTATTTATTACCCTAGCGAAGAGGCTGCAGTCTTGTACAAACATGCTGCAACAAATTAATAACTGGGAAACAAACTTATTCATTAACTGTACCCTCAGTAAACCTCCATTATCAAATGTTGTTTTTGTCATGTCAGAGAATACACCTATATAAAACATATACGTGATCTATACCATTAAATGCAAATTTGAGAGAAAAAGGAACATGCTGTAGAAAACAGCATTCAGTATATTGTAAAAAGGAAAAGCTGTTCCAGATAGAATTTCTTAGATATCAGTCACGAATGCACTTAAGACCCCTCCAAAACATCAACACTATAACAAAGTAACCTCTCTGAGAAGTTGCTGATGACAGGCAATCTAATTAATCACCAATTAGAATGCCCCAATTTGGGAAAAAAGCAACACTAAATATGAGAGATTGAGGTAAACTTGCCCAGCAAAAAATACACATTGTTTTTACCTGTAAATTAAAAGCAATTAATTGGGGCTGCATAGCAAGTTCTTGGGTTTATAAATGGTGGATTGTGGATTCAAGCCCCTACTGAAGACCTTGCTATTGTACCGTGAAGTTGGCACTTTACCGCTTTATGCATGATGGGTCAACAATTACTGGAGGAAGACTCAGCAATGGATTGGCATCCCATCTCTGAGGGGGGTCATGTGCTCTTTGCTTGCTTAATGCCATGGAAACCATGATAAGCCCTGGTCTGATGAGCTGCTGAGAATATGATTTACCTACATTTTAAATGTAAATCATTTTAGATTAATACAAACATTTTGTTCTTGGTACACTACATAGAAAACCTGCCCAATTTTTCTACAACATTTTCCAGTTCTTATCCATTAGCAGATTTTCAAGAACATCACTTTCTGCACCAACATTTGATGGCTGTATGGATTTCCAATATATAGCTTTCTGTATCACTTTGATTTGTTTTTCCATTTTTGACTTATTAAAAGATTTTGTCAATGCAGAACTGAGACAGAGAAAGCATGGGTCTCAGTCATTCAGGAAACACTACTATCACTAATTGTATAAGTCAGATTACAGAGATATTTATGCAAATTATTTTTAATTTTAATTTTTCAGGTTCTCCAACAGGCATGCGTCCTCGGTCCAGGCTGCTCACCACTAAGCGCCTCCCCACCATCTGTGAGGTTTATGAAGAAATCCTACAGGATATGAATCATGCCAGCACTTGTTCCAATGCTTTCTACATCCACTCTGACTGCCTCTCTTCAGAGGACTATCTGCAATCCATCTGTCAACTGGCCAGACCTACTTTCCCAGTCCTGCAGGAGCCACTGTGTGAAATTGTGAGCCTCAACAAACTGGATGCTCTCAGACTTGGCCCACAATTACCAAAACTTCCAGCTTCAGCACCACTCTTGAATCAAATGGTGCATTACCACACCAGCAGCAAGGAAGCACCCATTTTTACCCCTTTTCTCGCTTTAGAGGGTGTTCACCCGAGGCTCAATAAAAGCTCCAATGCAGACCCCTTGGAATACCTGTATGGACAACATAATGCATCTTGTCTCCAAGGCACCAAGAGCAACAGAAAGCTGACTGAGAGGACAGAGGTAGGCGATGTCTGGGGGAGCAAGGGGCACTCACAGCTTAAAACTGTGGAGGCCTCTCACAGCCGCCAACGGGCAAACAGCTTCCCACAACTCTGCTCTCCTCGTCCCATGCAGCGGAAGATCAGCTGCCCTGAACTGCAGTTAGAAGGCCCGGCAACTCGAGAAACTCCCAGCAGTGACGATTCCATCTGGACTAGTCTTACTGGCCAGGTCTGGCCTCATCCTCCTAAAGACAAGAAGCCCAGTGTGATGAAACCTCCACCCAGGAGATCCCAGAGCCTCTGCCACTCTGAAACAAAGTGTAACTCCAGCATTAGAAATGAAAGGTCCTTTGGCTCCTGCTTTGGTCAGACAGACAAGCAGAATATGATCTCTAGCTGGATAGCAGATTGTAAAAGCGCCTGGAAAGAGGCCAGGATAAGAGCCTGTATGCTGCCAGCCATTGCAGAGATGTAAAAGTGAACAATGACTCGTATACTATGATTTTTTTTAAATTACTTTTTCAAAGTTCAATTCAGATTGTACAAAGTTCACACTGCTAATTTTTAGTTTCTATCATCTCTCCACACAAAAGATTTATTTATAAGGTCTCTTCAGAAGGAATGAAATTGCATTGAAAAACTGGACTGAGACAGTGTTTCTACGAGATTCAATTATTTCTGATCTAAAAATTTGTAAAAAGATATATATTGTATGCCGACACTTTCACAGTAGGGCACACAGACATTGGCGTTTTTATGACCAAGAAACATTTAATCAAACACCCAGACGTTGTTCTGGTATAAATAATATTGGTATTAATATAAATCTCTCATAGACAACAGATTTAAATTATTGTCTTAGCACCCATTTTAATGAATTAATATTTTGAATTAAGAAATGGCACTATATGTGAGATTTCCTCTGTAATATTTAACTTTTGATGATCATCTGAACGGATGTGAAGTAGTCAGCTTTTAAAGACTAATGAACTCTTATGTGCAATGTGTTTCTTATTTAAAAATGGCTTTTAAAAACTATAGATTAAAACAAACCACTGGAAGTTTTCTCCTTGAACCATGATCATTTTTTTATCTCATGTATTATGCTAATATATAACTAAAGAAGCTGGCTATGCCCTTCTTGTTGGCTCAGTTTTAAATCTGAGTAAATACAAGATAGTACTGTGTGGGATAAGACTTTAATTTGTTCAAACCATGCTGATGCTCGTGTGGTAAGATGTTACTTTTAACTTTGGAAAACTGGCACTGACATTTGAAAAAGCACCATTCATAATTTTCCACAATTACTTGCTTGTTTTGAATTTCCACCAATTTTTTTTATAACTGGCAGTATGTAGTGTGGTCATATGCATTGCTTCACACAACAGAATTATTAATCAAAATCCAAATGGGGTAAAATATTTAAGAAAAATTATATAACCATTTACAGTATAATGATTTTCACATCAAGGAAAATATTTGCAACAAGTAAGGAATGAAATGAGGCCAAGTCAGTTCTCTAAGCTTGCATAAAAAATTTAGCAATATACAAAATTGGGACTATTGAGACTGAGTGGTACACAAACACAAATCTCATGTACAGCATGCTTTTTCAGAGATACAAATCAGTTATTTAACATGAAACGAAGAGAAGCTCCATCATTATTTATTATTCAAATGCTTCTAATTCATTCCGCCCAATATAGAGTAACATAATTATATGAATAATTTCCAAATAAAAATATGCAGAAGTATTACACTGAGCATTAAAGTACAGTACTTTAATGTAAACAAACCAATTTGCAGAATGTTAAAATCTGCACCCTTTTTTATTAAGTACCATTTACTAATGAGAAAATTGTGAGTAAAGTATAATCTTAGAAATGTAGAGCACTTAAAAATTATCTCGATACTCTATTTTAAGGAGTTTTTGTTAAATGAAAATGAGTTAATCTGATGATTGAAATTAGATAGTTAAGATGATCAAACAATTTTACTTTCTAGATTAGTAAATGACAGTCTGATGATTTCATTTCAATCTTAAACAACTGTTTCATAATGAAAATAGTATATTGATTAATATTCATTATATAATGAGACAAATGAAGAATCTAGAGGAAAATATTTAATTTCATACTGAATTTTCTATTGGACTCCAGTATCTTAACTGTGGGCTTCTTTTTTGACTACACAGCAAATGTGAAATCATGCTGTGAAATTATTTGTGACTCTAAATGCCCTGAATTGAGTATTGGAAGTTACCCTAGAATAAAATCCCATTGTATTCATCTTTCTCATAGACACTAGACGAGCACCCCACATGGTGTGAACAGTCTTGTCTCATTTGTCTCAATACAATAAATGGTTTGTATGTAAAGACATTAGCTCTGTGTAAGAGAAAAGGGGCAGAACTGTGACAAAGATGTAATAAAGTGTTCTGAAATCTTTTTTGTACTTCGTGTCCACTCTAACTCAGTAAAAAAAAACATTTTTTTGGTTCTGTTTATGGCCAGACAAGGAAAATGATCTACAGAAGCACTACTAATATTCTGTGGGTTCCTTCTGAATGTACTATATTTTATAATCAAACCTGTCCTGCATATCTGAGTCTTAGGAATGTCCCTCATGATCAATGGCTGATCTGTTGTTCTTTAAGTTTAACAAACACAACATTCCTATTTTTAAGTTCACTTTCACAACATGTAAGATTGGCCAGATTGCCTCTAATCTTTCAGAAGAAACATTAATAATTTCTTCTTTATTACATGTATTTATCTCCACAGAGACCGGCATCTGCATATTTTTGCAAAGCCTCTCAGAAAACTAAGAGTAAATCATGCTCTATAGCAATAATTGAAAAAAAAACAAATTATTAGAGTTAATTCAGTTAAATCTTTACATAATTAAGAGCAGTTTGAAGGACTCTTTATTAACTTAACATTAGTTTATGTTTTATGCAGTGAGTACTTCTAAAGAATGTTGTTATGTCACCGTGCGTGTCCTTGTCCTTGTTTTGTTTTTTTTTTCAACTTCCTTCAGGCACCCCCCCCCCATTAATCCATCACTAGACCATCACTGCAGTTGTGACATCATCGTCAATCAACTCCCGGCCAATCAGCAACCAGACCTCAAGTTCAAATTTTTTTTTTGTTTGTTTGTTTGTGCTTGTATTACCCTGCTCGTAATAGGTTTATTCCATGCTGAAAAAAAGAAGAAAGAGAACACAACGTTTCGGCAGTGGAGCCTTCTTCAGGTGTGAGAAGGCCTTCTACACCTGAAGAAGGCTCCACAGCCGAAACGTTGTGTTCTCTTTCTTCTTTTTTTCAGCATGGAAAAAAACCTATTACTTGTTCCTTTGCAGCCTACGCATGCTGACGCAGCTACCCACCTGAACTATTACCCTGCTCATTACTTCTCATTATACCCCGTTCCTGGCTTGTGTATTGTGTATTCGCCTATTACCTGTTTTCCACTATTGTGCAATTTGCTCACTCGTATTTGTGTTTTAATGTGAATTTGATGTACACTTTGGAAAAAGGTAATAAGTAAGATCGTCGGATATATATTTCACTCGTAGGGTTGTTTTCTGTCTAGACGCACTAGGTTAGGGGCATGTGCCACCCCCATTTTGGTCCTGGTTCGTTCAGTGTAGGGAAGTTAGGGCGCATGAAAACGCAGAAGACCTGATTTTTTTTGGTTTGGGTTAGTTAGGTTAGACCTCACTGTATTAGCTAGATCTGTTTGGTTTTGTTATTTTCTTTCCTTTGGCACCGCTCAAGTTCCTTTTCCCTGTGTGTTATTGTGTCCTGATACATACCAATCATTTATTCACTTTTTTAAAAATAAATCACTTTTGCTCCAAACTTTTGTCGTCATGCTCCCTAAGTCCCTCACCAGAAACCCACCTGCATCCAAACCTATCCTAAATGTTACACCCCTTTACCCCAAGACATAGGCCCATGGGGTCATAGCAAATGCTTACATGCTGTTTTGACAGAGTGTTTCTTTAACTTATCTTTTGCATATAAATAAAACAATTATCAATGATACTGTCTTAGATTGTTGTAAAAGAGGACAACAACATCCTAGAACATAACAAAAATAATTCTAATAATGATGTCCTCCAAAAATCACCTAGAAAAACTAACATTGTGCTCTTGAATGCTCTTTTTAACAATGCAAGCTAAGAATGGATTATTAATTGAATGACAACTTAACCTATCATGGTCTGATATGAAAGTTTGACTTCACCATAAATTAAATTATTAAACAGAATTGTGAACAATTCAGCAGTCTTATGAATATTTTTTTGCCTCTTGAACCCCACTATATCCACATACAGTATTATCTAACTGTTGGTGTTTTGGTCTCATCAGACTTTACACTTCATCTTTAACAAGTAGCTCTTTGACATCAACCTTTCCCAGGAAAACAACCTGCACCCTGCACCGGCCTCAAAGTCTGCACTTTAACCAGTTTTCCCAGTGTTATTACCTCTACCTGGAACTACCTGCTTGATCTGTCCTGAAGCTGAGAGTGAACAGTCTACACTGGGCCAGGGCTTTTCATTCACACCTCTCGGTGTCTCTGCTGTCTCTGTTGCCTGCAACTGGGACACGGTCCATGTAGCCACAGCAACAGGTGTCCTCCCTCTTTACTCCCTTCAGCTGGCAGGGTGTCAGCCCTCAACTCTTCTCTCCTCAGGACCATCACTTCAACTGCTGCTGTTCTTCGGTATCTCCACTTTAAGTACATTGATTTATAGTAACTGCTGTCGTTCTTCAGGATCATCACTTTTAGATCATCAGTTTACAGTAACTACTGTTGTTTTTCCAGATCACACTTTAGCTGAATTTTTTTTCTTCCTTTGGGGGTTCCATTGAGGAGTCCATCCTCATCCATTCTGCTGTAGCACACATAAGCAAGTGGCTAGTGACTACCAGTTCCCATTCATAGTGCAGTTGACCTCAGGCTACTCCTTCCGGGTCGGTGCAACATCTTCCGCAGCCCACCACAGAGTGCGAACGTCCTCTGATTGGTGTTCTTATAAAAGCTTGCATATCCGAACATATTAAACAAAACTTATACATATTATTGAAGAAATCTGTATCAGTGTTTTGGGGGTCCTTGAATCCTTTTTGGGAATTTTGGCAGTTTTGACCTTATTACCACGGCTCTCATTTTCACAGCGAGGCAAGTTAACAGCAAAGAGAAACAAATTAAATGGACTAGCCCCTTGTATTTGTTATCTTGTAGCATTAGCTACCATTTAGACGGAACTATTGTAATATTGTAATCTAGTGCCTTAGACGACGAGCATTAAAGTGTGCTATTAAGTACACTTTATATTCATCATTTCATTGCATTCATTAGAATTTGACCAAACTACATAAAAAGCTATTATTAATATTATTTACTCATTTAGTTGGTACATAGGGGATACTTTCTCTAATTTGAAAAACAAATGGACAGTACAATTTTATATCCAGTTCCATATCTCCTATGGGCAAACCAATAGAGGAATATAAAGCATTATAAGAATCATGGCAGCTCACATTATGCTCTACGGAAAAAAAACTATTTTATTGCTATCACATAGCAGCAATGGAAAAAAAACAATTTTGAACTTCAGTATGCATGGATAAAATTAATCACTGAAAACATTTAAGATTCTGACCTTTACAGAATAAGAACTTGAGACCTCCAGTTGATATGCACATCTTACCTCTTTGTAACTCAGCTGTAGGTTCTTTCTGTTGCTATGGTAACAGTTGTATGTATCCAGGCACAAAAGCAGATGAAACCTGTATCAATCAGAAAATAATGAGAAACAAGACACCATTGGTCTAGTCTTCCTTTGTTGTGTATCAAGGTACATGTTGTAGAACATGTTGTTTTTTTGTCCTGTACATCTGACTGGTAGGGCTTGCAATATTTACTGCAATCTTTAAAACATTCAAGTTTTTATGAAAAAAGAATTTCACTTAATTATCTTTGCAATTTTTAAATTAGTCTCATACTGTATTATGTGGTTACAGAGGGACTATGAAGAATGGTATAACATTGTTGGAGCAATGGTGAATATTATCAGTGTGCAACATGAAGCCTACATATTAATTAGACTTTATAAATGTAAACTATGTGAAAAATAGTGAAGAAATACATGAACAGTAATCTAAGTTTAACCATGATTAGTTTTGGCAATTACATAAAGCAGGTGGAAAAACCTTTGAAGAACTGCAGGACTACTTTCCCTGGATACTGACAACTGTAACCATAGAGACAGAAAAAACACATACACATATTTCCCAAGAGTTAAATAGCAGGTATGAGTTTAACAGCTCCAGTTCAAAACATCCTTTCCAAGAGAAAAAACATAGTTGTGATTCTCATATTTTAACAGATGCACATTATATTAGAGTTTTCACATGTGATATTTAAGCCCTAGTTATGACTATTGCTGTTTCTTCCAGTCATTCATATTATTTTACAGTACATCTACTGTATGAACTTTAATTCCCCTGTTCATTCTACATATACCTTGATAAACAACAAAGGAAGAAATTTCAATAGACTGTTTTTATGGTTATTATTTTGTTCCACTGTTTTTTGTTACTGTTTTCATTATTCTGTGCAAGACACTTTTGATAAATGTTTACTATATATGCATTATTAATTATAGAATGTTTACACCAAAGACCTAGACTGAATCAAAATTTGAACCATTACATCAACTGCAAATCACCCACCCTCTATGGGTTTGCTGAAGCTTTTGTTTAATCAGTGCCGAGTCCACTAAGTGTATCACCATACATGAGCCCCATTAAATAAATTAAGCATTTGAAGCATATGAAATAGTGAGCTTTATATAAAATAGTGAGGTATTGCATACCTGGTAATTGACCTGTCATCGCTTGTTAAGGGGATATAGAGACCCCTCTGATAAATTATATATAGTCTCTGTTCATCACCCAAAGGAAAATTCACCAATGGGGGAACTTCAGGGTGGAAACCATAACTATACCTGATAATTTCCTGACAAATCACCAGCTGTAATTTTGCATCTTAAAAGCTTGCACCCAATGCATTTTTCATTGGTGAGGTCACTGGCTTTTCTCTCTCCAACTAAACTAGCAATCTGACTTTTCCAACACACAACTGCAAGCAGTCTGGACTTAAACTTTTTTCCAAGATACCAGGAAGAGAGAGTAGGTCAGTAAACTACAGAATTCCAAAAAAAGATATTATTTCTAAAACAGAAAAAATCCCCTGTTGTATTTGCCCGATCAACAAAATAAGACAGTTGGACTCTTATTGTCGACATTCTGAATAAACAAGCATATTCAGCACCAAGTTACCTGAACCCAGTTCCCCTACCGGTCTATATTGTGGCCAGATCCAAGAAGACAACTGTGCACAGACTGCTTTAAATACAATTTTTAAAGACAGAAGCCAGTGCAACCCTACTTCCTTGCAGAGCTGCTTTAATACTAGACAAAGCTCTCTCTCCTCTCACACACTGTGGCACACTACCAGATAGATTGAGCAATTTCCAAGTTAAATCATGGACCAACTGAGCCAGCCAAGCTCGGTTGTTTGGCCAATGGATCTTTGAGTATATATCTTCTTCATTTATATTATAATTCTTGAGAGTTTAACTATTATTCCAAACATGTTCCACGTTCAGTTCATGATAGTAAATGCATATTTACTTGTATCTGCAAATATGAATCTACTGTAAGTATATGAGACTGCTAAAACCTATGAGGTAGATCATAATATATGTTATAGTCAATGTATTTTAACTCTAAAGTTATTAACTTCACTTTGTAATCCCTCAGTGAACAATCATCCTTTTATAACAGATCATTATACAAATATATTATATTGTGTTTGCTGTTTGGTACATGTTTTTGGTGTTGTATCAATTAATTGTATATCGTATATTTAGAATCCATGTGTGATACTGTCAATTATTATGTTTGATTGGTTTCTAAAAGTTATCTAGTACTCTCGCAATTTGATGTTACAAGTGTTACAATACAATAGAATAACAAGTGTTACAGTAAATTAAAATAAAATCCTCACATCACTACACTTGCATAGATTTGATATTCAGTAGAAATATCAGATGTGGCTCTGTAATCTGTTATGAATAAAATAAGAGAAGTACTCTTAAAGCCTTGCCATTTATTTGCTACACCAAAAGTTTGTGCCTACCTACGTATTAATTCAAATAAGATTTATTAATGTGCTGCAGGATCAGTGATAACATTATCTGCCACAGAGAACTCAATGTGTCTGCCCACAGTATTTTTTTAAAGACTATAAGTTCTTAATTACATATTATCAAAATTTCCAACTTTGTTTTGATTAAGATTAAAAGAAACCAGTCTCTCTTTCAGTTAATGTTGTCACAATCGTAAGTCCCTCCTCTTAAAGGCGCTCCAGCCCTTTCTCGTTTGTATTGATTTTCCCACACCTGATCCTGTTCAGCCCTTCCCCTTTAAAAGCCAGACGCTCCCACCATTCCAGGCTCAGCTTTGGAAAATGGACTCCCGGAAGCCCGCCTACCAGTGAGCCCAGGAGGGGTTCAAAAGCATCTGGGTCCGGGGCTGGGAATGCCTGGTCCCTTTACCCTTTTTATCCCACTGACCCTTCACCGGATCCCATTCCAGCTTTTAACTCCGTCTTGTCTTCGTCAAGGATGGACCACCCAGCTCTGGACATTTGCATTCCAATGGATTTCGTAACGGACCCCCCTTGGACTTGTTTGCCTTGGGACACAACCCCCCTCCCCCCCCCCCCAAGCACCAGCGCACCTTGGACACGCCCCCCTGTTCTTCTTCCAGCCCCTATCCTAGTCTTTTTCCCCGTGTTTGTCTCACTCCTCTCCGGATTTTGCCATCTGCATAGGGTCCTGAAAAACGTTTAGTGACAAGTGTGCTGCGAGGGGTTAGAGAAATACACCAGAATCCACACAGCAAAGCACAAATATGATTTGCTGATACTTAAACATGTGCTGAACAATGTTTCTGTGAGACAGCTTATTTACAAGCACTTATTGTATCATAACCTACAAGAGCTAACATTTGAAACTCTTGCTGATTTTTTCCAGTGATTGTTTTTAATATATTTTATTATTGATACAGATAAGAAAGGAAAATATTTTCCTGATATGATGTTTCTGCTATTCAACTAGTAAGGACAACTTCTAAAGTTTAGGTGTTTAACGTGAAATAATAGTACTTGTTAGGTGTCATTTTAGTGCATAACAGAAGATGTCACAATTGTACTGCATGCTCAGATCCATACCCATACGCATCACCATACTTGCCTGGAAATTCAATATTAGGTCACTGTGTTTGCCTGGAGGGTATTGTACTTTGTAAAGATACAGTGGATATAAAAATTGTCTACACACCCTTATTGAAATTGTAGGTTTTTGTGATGTAAAGCCAGATATCATGTCAGACATTTTTCCATCTTTAATGTGACCTTGCAACCAACAAAATTCAAGAGAAAAACAAATTGATAATAATAAGGAAAATTAGGAAAAATAATTGAAATAAAAAACCTGCAACACCCTGGTTGCATAAGTATGCACACCCTTTTATAATGGGGGCTGTAGCTGTGTGCAGGGTTAACCAATCACATTCAAAATCATGTCCAAAGGTAAGTAGCATACACCTGCCATCAATGAAAGTGATTCTGATTAACCCCAAATAAAAATCAGCTGTTCCTGTAGAATTGCCTTGAAACTTTCGTGGTTGCATCCTACTAGGATAGCCATGGTCCGCAAGGAGCTGACAAAACATCTACGGGATCTTATTGTTGAAAGGTACCGATCAGGAGAGGGGTATAAAAGACTATCAAAGGCATTGGATGTACCATGGAGCACTGATGATAGTGAAGACTATCATCAACAAGTGGAGAAAATGTGGCACCAAAGGGACATTGACAAGATCAGGACAACCCTCCAAAGTTGATGACAGGACAAGGAGAAAACTTATCAGGGAGGCTACCAAGAGGCCTACAGCAACATTAAAGGAGCTGCAAGAATTTCTGGCCGGTATTGGTCACTTCTTGCATGTGAAAACAATCTCCCGTATTCTGCACACGTCTGGGCTATAGGGTAGGGTGGCAAGATGGAAGCCATTTCTCACAAAAAGGAACATCCAGACCCGTCTAAATTTTCTAAAAAAATACATTCAATCACCCTTAACGTGTGAGAAAATGTCTTATGGTCTGATGAGACAAAGGGTGAACTTTTTGGCCTTAAATCTAAAATATATGTTTGGTGGAAAGATCATCATCATCCAAAGAACACCATACCTACTGTGAAGCATGGTGGTGGAACCATGGAATAAAATTGCAAAGTCCAGGTGTGCAAAGTTGATAGAGATTTATTCACAAAGACTTACTGCTGTAATAAATGCAAAAGGTGCTTCCACAAAGTATTAGTTGGGGGGGCGGGGGTGTGCACACTTATGCAACCAGGGTGTTTTAGTTTTTTTTTTAAATTATTTTTCTATTATCTATTTGTTTTTCTCTTGAATTTTGTTGGTTGCAAGGTCACATTAAAGATAGAAAAAATGTCTGACATGATTTATCTTGATTTTGGCCTGCTCTTGTTTGTAATTTCTTTCAATTGTCTTATTTTAACTACAGTGGATATAAAAAGTCTACACCCCCTTATTGAAATTGTAAAGCCAGAAGAGTAGCTCTTTATTCAGAAAATATTATGCTATGCTATTTTCTTGAAATATCCCAAAGTACCTGAAGTTTAAAGCAACAGAAAATAACAGTTTTTCAACCATGAGGATTTTGCAAAATATGTACACTCTTATCCACAGAATATAACTCCCCCAAGCACACATTTAAAGCTATGAAGTTATAACTTTACAAGATGAAAAATTACATAACATCTACATGACACTGTGAGATAATTGTCCAAACTGACTCTGTGCTCACCTTTGTGAGAAATTCACGGACACTGTTTATTGAAAGAGAAGGCAAAGCAGACAAAATATTCCACTTCCTTTTCTCTACCAGTGTCTGGATAAAAAATAAACCTAACATCACATTTTTTCCCAACACTTTGAAATCAGTTTCTGACTTTCTCTTTTACAGTAACAGCTTCAATTTATTAGCATGCTGTCTAGAATAGGGAAGTAACATTTAAAAAGCCAGAGCACTGCCACTTTGGTAAATCAGTTTTTTTGGTTTTCAAATGTGGTATAACTCTGCTTCTGACTTCCTCTTTTGAGTAAGTAAAATGACTTGATATAAAAAGTACACTTAATTAAACTGTAAATGGCAAAAGTAAAAAAACAAAATATCTTATATGTCAATATATTTCATATGTTCAGCCACTTTCTATGAATAATAAAATGAATCTCAGTAGACAAAGTACACAAAGATTGTTTTTGTGGACAATGAAAGCTAGGTCATAATAACCTGTTATTAAAGATGAGAATTTTGAGTCCTTAGTCATTAGGATTTTATTTGAAACTATAAAGAGAAGAATGTGTGACTCTAAAGGTCCAATTCAAATGTTCTTTGCTCTGATTCAGGGAAGAAAACAATGATACTTCTGTATGGGTTTTCATCATTACTGAACAATTTTACAGTGATGTCACAGCTGAAATAAAAATCAGTCTGAAGAGCAGTCACTTTTGGCATGGAAGAAAATGGCAGACATTCATATGACAAACATTACAATTTTTATTGATTAGATCAACTTAAAAGAGGAACCTTAAATGTCACTTTAAGGACAAGAAAGAAGGTTTTTGCAAATTGCAATTTAACATCCATTTTGGTGCTGTTCAAACTTTCTACAACAATTAAACACCACTACTAACACATCTGATGTATGTTTTGAGGTAGCTTTTATGTGTAATTACTAAATTCATTTCAGGTAACAAGACTAACAGTTCACATTTTTTGTCAGCTCATCATTTTTCTGCTTATTGAGGTATTTAGCTGAAAGGTAATTTTCACTAAAGCCTTCATTCTACAAACCAGTATATAATACAGTAGATCACATATTAAACATGGCTTGATTTTACTGGTCTAAAAATGTTTAAATTCTACATTTACCTACATTAACAATACAAAAGAAATTATTATTGTGGGCCCTCTTTATCATTTTGTTTATGGAGTACTTCACTGTAAAAAAAAAGAATGTTCATGCATTATATAGTATAAAACATCTGATTTTATGTTATCATCTTGATACAGTAATCTTGTGTGCTGCTGTGTCATACAGTAGCACGCATTACTTGGGTTTTTTACGATAAGTCACTTTCATGAAGTACCAGATAATGATCTGGAGGCAAAGCTCACTCCTGCATTATGTATTTTGTGGGTATCAATAATAAGAGATTTTGCAGATTAAGTAGCTGCTGCAGCAGAAAAAAGTAGGTGTCACATGAGCAAAAGTGATGTGAGATAGAGCTTTAGGTAAACCTATTTCCTTCCTGTGGCCGATACAGAGATACTACTGATACAACTAACTTGTTCTATGAAGTATTTGTCTATTCCAGGTATTAAAAGAAGCATAAAACCCCCGTAACAGAGCTGTTTCTTGGCAAAGCAAAAAGTGATAATAAACCCCTAGTCTATATCAGAGGGGAAATACAAGCAAAGTGCTATTATTTTAATTGCTCGTTATTTTTGTAAATAGGAATAATGAAGAATCACTTTATTATAATGTTTTAAAGTTAAAGATTTGTCTTTGCTTAGGGAATTTTCTGAAGTTGTTCATTGCATTATGATTCTAAAATCTCACAAAAAATAGACTAAAATAAGACCAGTGATACTATGTCTGTTGTAATTTCCCAGGGATAGACTATTCTCACTGCCAGAACCATACAGTATACCATTAAGAATTGTTCTTTTTTGCTCCATTGATGATATTGATTTTTACAAACACAAGCCATTCCAGTAAAACATGGCATTGGGGTCAAAGAGAAACATTCAGTTTTCTTTCATTTTCATCCTGCAAAAAATTAAGAAAATATTACAGAACGTATAGTTTTAAAGAGGAAACGTTTGGATAAGAAGTATTTGATTTGTTTTTATAGGTTACTTGGACACAGTACAAATGGCTGGTACTGGAAGGTGATCTATTTTTGCAGTATTCAAGAAGAAAGAAACTTATAAAAAATACCAAAAGGCCAAAGATTGTTTTCCACACAGAGATGTGATAGTTGATCTATCACAGCTATTGTTCTCATGGGCAGTAAAGAAAATGAGACACCCAGCAGATAATGGCAGTACCAGAGTGTGCTGTTCAAATCCCCAAAGCATCCAGTTCCCTATGGCATCTATATGGCATCATCTGTGGCATCTATACACTTTGTTCAATTAGAACGGAAAACATAGAATTCATATCTGCAATATTTGTATATAAGTTGTTATATTTCCATTTGTCTTTCTGTGGGAGTGTTTTGGAAGAGTGCATGCAGTGTCAGAATTATTTTTCTTTCATTACTTGAACATTTTTTTTCTAGTGGGGTGGGGGACTTTCCAGTGTTAAAACATTGTGACAGAAAAGGTAAAATATTGCTTCTAATGGAGTTGTGCCCATTGGTATCCTTGGTAATACTTTATAATAAGGTTCAATACTGTGCCCTTTATTAATCCTGTATTATCCTTTCATAAATAATGAAGGATTAGTAAAGGTTAATGGTTAATAAACACCCCTCATAAGTTCACATTTATATGAAGGGATGATGAGCCAAAACTGAAAACTGCACTTATAACAGTTGATGTTGTATGTTCATAATATATAAAGGGTTAATAAAGGATTGATAATTTTTTTTATAGAAATATTCATTTTAAAAATATGTATGCATTTTTTGTAATTCAACAAAATGGGACATAGCTTGTTCTTGATTCAACAATCTAATCCCAATCCATCTGTTCCAGATCCCAATGACAATTTTACAAAGAAGTTTATTTTTCTTCAGACCAAAATGCACTACATTTTATTTTTCTACTTGTGTCCATTTCATAACTTTAGTACTTTATATTGCCTATGTCAATTAATTTCATAACTTGAAATACATTAATCTTGTCCCCTCATAGTTTCTGTTTTGTTCAAAGAGAGGAAGATTTTATGCCATGTCATTTTATGCCTTTCACACCAGGAACTGCCTTTGAAATGACTCGAGAGCTGTCATTTTTATAATGTGGCAATCAATATGATAATCTGATTACCAAAAAAAGTCTTACCCATACGTTGCTTTTCACAATATTTTATATTGGATATTTTTTTAGTTGGGTGAGAATTTACCAATTTGTCCATCCATCTTCTAAACCCTTTTATCCACTACAGGGTTGCAGTGGAAGCTTTAACCTGGAAAGCAGGACACACAGACACACACACTCACACCAGTTTTTCTAGAATTCAATTAACTTACCAGGATGTCTTTGGACTGTGGGAGGAAACCAGAGCACCTGGAGGAAATAAACACAATAAACACATAAACACAGGGAAGACATACAAACTCCAGTGAAGCGGCGAGGCTTATTAATAAGAAAGAATTAAGTGTTCTGAGCCTTCCCAAATGAGGCCCCATTTCTCTGTTCATCTCTGTGGTGCAGCCACAGAGAAACTATTCATGCAGGCTGATTTAAGGTTTCCTTTGATAGCTCCCAAAGGGGGATGCACTTAGCTAAGCCTGGCTATCATGATCAATGGTCATCCATTGGTGCCTATCTGTCTAGGGAGTGCGAGTTGGACATCTGGACTGCATTCCTAAGTGTCAGGAGTAAGTGACTCATATCTCACATTGATCAACCAATCAGGGACTGGTAGGGCCGAGTAACCCACGTGGGACTCTGATGCCCATGGAACTTTCAGCCAATCAACGAGCTGAAGTTCCTCCAGGTAAAAACAGGCAACACAGAGAGCCTGAGAGATTCAGGGATTCAGGAGAATTCTGTGGACTTTTCTAAAGGGAATTCAAAGGAGAATTCCAGGTCAGGACGGCCCAGGAGCAGAAGGCTCCCAAGGGCAGGACATTCTCGCAGCGCGCCTCCTGACCATCCTGAGACTCAGCCCGGACAACCACGGAACGGCCAGTGTGTCCGAGTGCCAGAACTTTCCTTTGTTCTAAGAGTCTAGAGCGGAGGTTGCCAGAGAGTAACCCGAGGATCCACCCGAGGTTAGCACCAGCAGCAGGCCTCGTGAACAGGTCGGAACTGTGGACAGCTGAATCACTATTCAGAACTAGCGCTTTATCAGGAACGAACCGGTCCTCTTCCTGACTTGCTGGGACCCACAGTCATCTTTTCTCCTGTGCACAAACTTTGCTAGTTAAAGCCAACACTAACTAGCCGGTCAGTGAGCATCAGCAGCGCACCGTCGCAAGCCGCACAGCACAGCCTGGCACACAGCCAGAGAGCGCGGATTGGACAGCAACAGCCTGCAACTGTTTCTTTGTGCCCGCAGGAGATCTGAATCCCAGTTGAGTATTCAACTTCAATGCATTACAGCTAGAGAATTCAATTGTTATCCCAACCAGTTGATATCAATTTAATTCCTAAGAGTAATGCACTTGTTTTGAGTATCTAATGTAGAAGTTATAACCAAGTTCACTTTACGAAACGGTCTTAATGAATGATATACTGAACGTATGTCCTCTTGATATGTGTAACACTTTGTAACTGACTGAATATACCTTTTGTATTCTGATAACCCTCTCGATAAGATCTGTTAGGTTTACATGCATATTCTATGTATTAATAAATGTATCCTCGTGTATTAGTACCTGTGTGTGTGCGTTGTTTGAGTTATATCGCATGGTTGGATTCTAAAGCCATCAAAAGAATCAACTTTTGTGATTTACTGCTACAATTAATAATTGTCTCAGTAAATGCCAAAACCCTACAGAACTGGTGCCTTCAGAGAGCCACTACATTTACATATTTGGCTATGGCAACATTACACCAGGCAGATAGGACCCCAGGAACTGAACCCAGGGTCCCAGCATGTCGAGGCAGAAATACTAATAAAATATTTGTCACTTCATATAAATACTAATATCTTTTTTCATTATTAGCTTCCTTAATATCTAAATGATCTAATGATCTAAATGTTATTTGCTAAAAAAAAAAAAAAAACCTGGTTCTTTTACACTGGGATAGTATTGGGATGAACATTGGCCAAATAAGCAAAAAGATATTGGAGTGGCAGATTGCTTGAGTAAAATACAATATAAATGAGTACAAATGTACTGTAAATTGTATTGGTTGATAGTGCCAGCAAATACTGTATGCTGATCATAATCCTCTCATCCTCTCAGAAATATGGAAAACTTTAGAAGTCAACAATATTGAAACCCTCAGAAGACTAATCTGAGACATTGCTCTGAGAATTCTGAGAATTGACACTGTTGGTTATACTGAACCCACACATATACATCTAAAAATAACAACAGCATTAAGATTTCAAAAATGTTGTAGTAACATACAATATGCTTTAACTATGCCTATGTGACTATGCTGCAGTATACCTTGTTGTTATCTATGAAATGGTGCTATCAGCAAATACAGATGTTCAAAAATTGTGAAGCTGACAGCAAGCAGAACATTTGTTTCTCAGGTTGTTGTAAATTGGTGCTTTTTTATTACTTAAGGAGAGCTGAAACCCATTAAAAGGACAGGAAAAGGAAGGTTTTCATATCAAAGACAGAAATAATCATAGCCCAAATATTAAATTACTGTATTTGATTATATGCAGATTGAATTATTCTTATAATGTACAGCATAGATAATGAATATTAAATAATTTCCTGAAAAGATACTAGGAGGCACTAACATAATGTATTGACTTGCTGTATATAAAACATGACACAACATGGTATGTTTCAACAGCTCTTCAGAGTTTATCACTATAGCGCATGCCTACATGTGCCATCAATTTTAATTCATAACGAAGAATTAAAGTATTGAATATAATTGGTAAATCTGAGCGGAATTTAAACCTCAAAGATTAAAGGGTTTTAGATTAACATTTTTACTGGTAACTTTTGCTGCTATTTGTTCAATCCAAATAAGTGGTAGGTGCTCATAAATACTGGTATTATTGGTAAAATGCTTTTTCTGCCAAACTTTCACAACAAGTTGGACCCTCAGAATTAAATCAATGGTCTACTGTTAAAATTGTATAGAGCTCTTTTAGGCCTTGTTTAGAATACTGTGTACAGTTTTGATTGCTGTTATAGAAAAGACATAGCTGCTCTGGACTCAGTGCAGGGAAGAACAACCAGATATGTTCTGGAGCTTAAATGTCCTATACTGGCAGGCTGGAGAAACAGAACTTATTTAGTTTTGAATTAAGATGATTGTCAGGGGACCTGATACAGTACTCAAAAACTCCTCAGAGGCATGGACATAATCAACCCAGGGGATTTCTTAGTGAAAGTGAAAGACAAACCAAAAAAGTGGAAAGCATATGATAACTGCATTTAAAATGAAAAACAGGGGCCAATTCTTTACCCAAAGCATTGAGGGAGTAGAAAACAAGTTGTTGAAGCTGATGTCCTGGCTTCTTTCAGGAAACATCTGGATGAGATCTGTGAATCAATTAAATATAAAGTACTAGACAGGCTAATTAGGCTGAATGGCCTCCTCTCATTTGCAAACTTTCTTATATTCTTCCTTATGTTCTTATAGAACGTATCCTGGATGTACAGTATAGGACATAGGGAAGGACTGAGGCAGCACAAGATAACTGTCCTGTGGACTAGACATGAGAATGACACAATTTAGAACAGATAATCAAAACTTGCTGTCCTGTCTTTTTGGATTGTTGCACCTGGCTAAAACTCACTTGAACCCGATAAGAAAAGTTCCACACAGGCCATATAACCTATGGCAATATCACCTTTTTATGTAATATAATAATAATAATTTCTTACACTTATATAGCGCTTTTCTGGACACTCCACTCAAAGCGCTTTAGAGGTAATGGGGACTCCCCTCCACCACAACCAATGTGCAGCATCCACCTGGATGATGCGACGGCAACCATAGTGCACCAGAACGCTCACCACACATCAGCTATCAGTGGGGAGGAAAGCAGAGTAATGAAACGAATTCATAGATAGGGATTATTAGCTGGCCATGATTGGTAAGAGCCAATGGGAAATTTGGCCAGGACGCTGGGGTTACACCCCTACTCTTTTCGAGAAACGCCCTGGGATTTTTAATGACCACAGAGAGTCAGGACCTCGGTTTTACATCTCATCCAAAGGACGGCGCCAGTTCACAGTATAGTGTCCCCATCACTATACTGGGACATTAGGACCCACATGGACCACAGGGTGAGCGCCCCCTGTTGGCCCCACTAACACCTCTTCCAGCAGCAACCTTTGTTTTTCCCAGGAGGTCTCCCATCCAGGTACTGACCAGGCTCACAAAGGAACAAAGGAACTGGAGCTTTCAAAGGAACTGTGACTGTGTCTTTTTGGGTGCCTGTAAGCATGTAATATATTTTACATGCTTTTATCACCTTTTGTATGAATTGTGATTGATTTCTTATCATGAATCTTAGGTTCTAAATCTTAGGTTAAAGTTACAGCTTCTGTTCTGCGCAGGGGCAATACGACCTACAGACAGGCTCCTCAGACAAGAGCCATTCATCTTGTTGCTATTCATCATCTTATAGGAGAGGTAGTGGCATTTGGATGCATTGATGTCACTACATGCTTACAGGCACCCAAAAAGACACAGTCACAGTTCCGTTGAAAACAACAAGGCCCCTGTTCTGCCAATACCAATCCTATTCAATAGCAGTCGACTACATTAATGCCAACACCTGCTGAATCACAGTCATAGGCAGATAGTGAAGTGGCCTATGCTCAATTGGTGGAGTCTGGGTTATAGCGTGCAACATGGCAAAATACTTAGAAGAGCCCAACTAAGCAGTGAGCTTGGAAATCAAAGTGTAGAGTCATGCTGTTTTGTCAACGAAACTCTTTCTAGCAGCCTACTACAAAAACGAATAAAGTCAATTCATTTTATCAGGAGACACATCTCCACACCATGCAGGATGCCTGACCAAACTCATGTTGTATCTTTTATTCAGAACCACAAAGGCAAATTGCTTCAACTGTACCATGTGTTTCAATATAAACTAAAGCCAACCCTATAGTAAAGAGTGGAAAATCCACCAGTCATCAAAATGCTTAGGGGAATTTCACAAAGCAAAGTGTTAACCACTAGGTCTAATATTAGGTATAGTATTACCTATTACCAAACCATGCGTAACTGACTGACAAACACTGGCCTGGCGTTTTTCATGTGTGTTTTATACTTATTTTCTTGTTATTGCTGTTGATAAAGAACTGTAAATGAATTCAAGGAAAACCCACTATAATTTTATGTTTCAAACATTTAAACTATGTTTTGCCTTGCACTATTTGTGCTTCTATGTTTATCGTATGACCAATGTTCTTCAACAAAATACTAATTCCATGTTCAATCTAAAACTATGGCTAACATGTCATTTGGTAGTACTTCAATATAGGCAAAAAGTATATGCAAGGCATGTATTGCTATTTTATTTTACTGAATCACAGGGTCTCGAATATTATATTATATTCTAGGATGTGGTTTATTAGTGACAGATGGAGGTATTTATTAGGGTGTTTATTACTGAATAAAAATCATTATTACCTAGCCAACCTTTATGTATGAGCTGTCCATCAAGTGTTAGATGCTTGTGTATCATTTCTATGTAACTAATAGATGCTTTACAGATTTTTGCCTTTTCTGGAGTGTCAATCTTTATTTTAAATATCAGATGTTAGGAATCCTATACCTGTAAATGAGAAGCTCCTGATTAAGAATAAGAATTGAATAAGACCTTGCAAGCTTATTCCTATGTATAAAGATGTTCGTACAAAAAATCCCAATCTGAAATGAAAAATATTTGTGTGCAAGGTTTTACTGGCTGCTTGTTAAACACAAATATTCAATTAAATGCATATATTCGGTAATAAAGCTGCTATGAAAAGTAAAGAATTTATGGGAAATGTTCTTTAGACATAAATTCCACATTATTATTTACATATATGCATACACCAAATTACCAGTATCCATGATACTTTGAGGGTGCTGATTATATTTTCAATATACTGTATTAATCAGAATTTATGTTAAATACCCCCATAATGAATGGTTTTGGTCAAAAAGGCATCCGTTTGGATAGTCAGATAGAATTTAGCTGTTCCCTGAGATTTCTGTAATACCTTTACATAAAATACAAAAAGGACTGCAATTTTAAAAAAGGTCTTAAAGAAAATGTATTGACAATATTGAAACATTTTGCAGCTCCTACTCTGAAATGAAAATTACAACAGGAGTCATAAAAATTAGTAGGATGTAGAAACCAATGAAGCAGTTTCTGCTCTAAAGCAAATAAAATATAATCACTTATTTGAATAAAGAAAAGTAAAAAACACAATTGGTCATTCTAATTTGGGTGCGTATGATAAAATAGGCCGGCACAGTGGAGCAGTGGTTAGCTGTGCTGCCTTGAAGCAGGAGGCGCTGGGTTCAATTTTTGGATTGCTATTTGTGGGGAGTTGTATGGTCTCCCAGTGTTTGTGTTGGTTTCATTTTGCAGTACAAAAACATAATGGTAGGTTAATTGGTTTCAGGAAAATTGACCCTGGTGTGAGTGTCTAGTGTCCTTTCCAGGGTGTACCCTTCTTGCACCTGCTGCTTGCTGGGATAGGCTCTGGCCCCCCTGCGACTCTGAATCGGAAGAAGCGGTTAGAAAATGAAAATGATAAAACAATTCGAAAATTAGTTTAGATTGAAAGACAAAAGAACAAGGTTAGTCAAATAACAAAGATAACAAGTCACCATTAATTAAAAAAGAAATGATAAAACAGGAAAAACTTAGCACAGAATAACATGGTGATAAATGTTGTACTGAACTGAACTGTACAAATTTCAATTATTAGAGAAGCTAGAGAGGGCACCTCAGTCAACTGGCTGAGTGTTTTGTCAAGACAATTGCCATCCGGGCCTGTCACTCAGTCATTTTCCCCAGCAGACTAGCTCATGGCAAAATGAAGCATTCAGGTGGGGCCTGTCCTACCTGAGCACAGCATAGGCTTGGTTTAAATCAAAACTTAAATTCCACATTTACTTGAGGGAGGCTTCTTGTTTCTGTCATAATGGGAAAACCACCACTAAGACTTTGCAATTCAGTCAAAGCCTTGATAAATTTGGGCTTCGTTGTCTGGTTGAAGAATATCTTAGTTTTGCTGGTTACACTGCAATTTAAAGGTAACCACATTATGGAAGAGGAAGCCACTCATCAATTCTCTGTGGGTTTTATTGAAGGTCACCTGAGATTCACAAATCCCACCAATCTATTGGAATTAAAAGAAGCTGTCACATGGCCATTAAACAGACAATAGCAAAGAAAAATCAAAGTATCATTTGGCTAATTTATTGTTTTCTGGACAAAATTCTGGACTAATGTTAATGGGGGTACCCAAATTGTGATGGATGGGCACTCTGCATGTAAATATAATTATAATTCATAGCTGATTCATAGTAGTACATTTATTAGGGCTACTTGATGCATCTAAACATTTTAGGTTCTTCAAAGGTTTGGAGTCTCTATTTCATTTTACTAAGGCTTTTCAAATTGGTGTGGTATTGGTGTGAACCACTACAAACCGAAAGGGTGTGTGTAGGCTGAATTTATCAAATATTTCTTCTTCAGGGTATTGCTGTGGCAAGTTAAATGTTTGGAGAAATAGAGACTGCACTTGATTTTTTTCCTACGCAACTTCTGTGAAATTTCCCTTGTTGTTCTTACTTTTATTTTTAATGTCCTGTAAAATTTCCCCTTTCCTCTAGGCAAGTTATAAATACTGTAGCGGGTAACACCTGTCTCTAAATCCTGAGGAGAAGATTAAAAAGGATAAGACAATTGCAGTCCGATCATGTCCTGTAAAGTGGTGCTCCTTGTGCTCCTGGCAGTTTGCATTGCTGCCTCTGCAATGGGTAAGAAATATTGTTTTTGTCCACCTGGCCATGGTTTGACATGACAAATCAAAAATTTAAATACAATCAGAATGTGATGAAAATAAATTTAAGTGAATAATGCAAAAGAAGGGTTAAAAGCAAGAATCTCAAGAATAGATTTGAATAGAACTGTCAAAAAACATAAAAGAAGAAATATTTGAACAAGTTGAACAAGATTGACTTTAATGCACTCAAAGTCTTTTTTCTAAAAATAACAACTTCAATGTTGTTTCTTTGTGTAGTCATAGCAATATCTCTTGTATGCTCTTACATAAATAAATTCAAGCAAATTTCCCATACAGGACAGTAAAAAAAGTAAGAAATAATAACCAGTTCTAAAATCTTTAATGAAAAAAAAAGTTTTTGTAAGATTTCTGTAATTTGCAATGCAGGGCTTTGTGTGTCATGGTTCCGGTGTGCCCAGTGCTTTACTTTTCCGTCTGTACATTGTACATTTCTGGTTTTAGGTTTGTCACACAATGAACAACAAACGTAAAAAAGCAGGTGTCAGAACATCCTAAATATTATGTCCTTCTATGCAGATGTCTCCTCGAGCCAACGGTGCCTGTGCATCAGAGTGAGAAACAGGCTGGCAGCTGTCAAGGACATAAAGACCATAGAGATCCTGCCTCCTACTTCCAGCTGTGAAGAAGCGGAGATCATGTAAGAAACATAAAAGACATTAATATCCATAAATACATTCATACACCCTTCTATAATGCAGTAGAATAACAAACTGTGATCAATTTAGTATCATTTGTGATCAATTTTTGCCAGATGAATCTGGCAGTTAAAACCAAGCAAGATATACAGTTCCATTGTTATGAACTGTTTTTCACATCTGTAAACAGCAGAGCAACACATACAATATGACAAGCTGCTACATTAAATAAAGAAGTTCAAATATTGGCCATAGTGGTAAATAAGGATCAGGAAATGCAGAATCATTTTCTTTAATACCTACATTTTCCTCAAATACAGCAACTGATCCAGTTAACAAGAGTTATTGTAATTGTGTTATGCTTATTTTATGTACATGTACATACATTTATAATATATGGAAACAATACTGTATGTCTTTAAGTTAGAAATTGATGGTTTTAGTTTGGGAAATGCAAAGAAAATACTGGTGAAGTAAAGAATGTATACAGTATATTATGTTTATTTCAGTTATAGGTTTGTGGTGAAGATTTTATAATCTGCGCCACAGACAGGTTGGACAGCTAGAAAAGCATGGTTATGAGCTAGAAAAATACACCTGCACATCTGTACAATGTAAAACCACAGAATGAACTGCTTATGTCTTACTGACACACTGAACTTGGAGTAGATCAAAGGTAAAAAAGGATGTGGCTAATTTCACCATGCATGCTTCTCATTAGCTATAGATTCAGCGGCACATTTTGCAAAATGCAGCTATTATGATGGCTTGAAAATACCCTTGTATACAAGTACCAACATAAACTATAAATACAAAATGGTAAAAGATGAGCTATGAAAGGGGATTCACGAAGAAGAGTTGGATTTGCTAAAAGGAACCTTTAGGAATGGGTAACAATTAAACAGTTCAAATTAAACCTATAAGGGTTCGATTATTTAATTTAATGCACATATAGAACCAAAACCAGCGGGTGTTTAGTACATTAGGACCAGGATTAGGAACACTTTATTCAGAATACTGTATTGTATTGTATAAAAATCTGAATGTGTGTATACATGTGTGTATGTGTGTACTGTGTAAACGTTTGGTTGCCAAGTTGAAACTGGAATTAGTCCAGAGTGGAACCAAACATATTTTAAAGCTTTAAGAAAGAAAGAATTATAAATTGACTTGATACAAGCATTCAAAATTATCAAAGGTATTGAGCCTATTTACGTCTTTAGAATCAACAGTGAAACACAAACCATACAGCTCAAATATAAACTACATGGAAGTGCATATTAGTCAGAGAACAGGAATCAGTCATTTACCCAAAGTGTTGTGGGAGAATGGAACAAGCTACCCAGCCTTGTTGTTGAAGCTGGTTAAGATCCATAGATCAATTAAATACTAACTAATGAACTAGATGTGCCAAATCCTCTCATTTGTTAAAATTCTAATTGCAAAACAATATTGACAACTTTTTTTAACTGAAGTGCAGTTTTCTCCTGCTCTGGTCCCACAGTCCAACAGTGTGTGCATCCTAAAATTCTACTGCAGTCATTAACTGTAGGCACAAGCTTGAAATATTCAAATGCCCCCAAAGCTTCTGTGTCCTGCAGACTTCACCCTTTGAAACTAATACTATGGACATTACTATTAAGGTATATTAATTACCGGTTTCAAGCATCACACTTGTGAACAAAATAAGATTATGGATCACATTCTTCTTTTCAAGACTATTATTGCTGATTGTAGAAGTAATCAGCAAAGTAGTAAGAACAGTAGTTGTAGTTTCATTTATGTATTTAATACTGAATGACATGCCTTGTCATTTAGGTTATTTAAATTGTAAATGTACAGCATAGGTTATGAACAAACTTGGCAGCTTTCACTGGACTGAGATATTTTTAATTTTAAAAGTGCAAAATTACATAAATGTACTGTAGTTCAGGTTTACACGATACGACAAGTTAAATATTAGTTGTGGTAAAGAGGTTGTGGAGAACATTCAAAACATTGTCAAGTGGTGCGTTTTGGGGAAAAAGTGGTTTCAACAGTAAATTTAGTGCAACTAATTTCACTTTATAGACACCGTCTGATTTCTAATCTGAAAAAGTTACTGTGTGTGTTGTTGGAGATATTAAGTAAATCAGATAAGTGCAATATTTATGAGAATAAATAATTACTGTATGTGTTATAGAGTCCATTTGAAAAATGGAATCCAGTACTGTTTGGACCCAAACTTCAAGAAGCTTCTTTTCAGCCTCAAAAGGTAATGTAAATACTATGTATTCTTTTGGAT
This sequence comes from Lepisosteus platostomus, assembly GCF_059453375.1. NCBI lineage: Eukaryota > Metazoa > Chordata > Actinopteri > Semionotiformes > Lepisosteidae > Lepisosteus > Lepisosteus platostomus. The sequence goes on from NC_142623.1 coordinate 26,648,422, forward strand.
CCAGAATCACATAAATAATCCTCTGTGTCCCTTTTCCAAAAGCCCACAGCTGGCTTCTTTTCTACTCTTCATGCTTCACTTCCTTTGCACAATAAAATTACTATTTTTAACCCACATCGATTACTGTGTTTGGTATTAAACAGACATTTTATGTCCCATCGACCATCTCATTTTAATTCGTACAACCACATATACTGTACAGTATTAAGTAATATACTGGTTAATGATGTGCCTTGCAAAATATATTGTTTCCTATTTCCATGCAAAGGAAATTATTGATGCAATAAGCTCTCCATTAAGACCATGTGTTAATCTTCTGTTATGAAATTTGACTTTGAAAAGAGTTGTTCAGCGCATTAAAGTTATCTCGCTTTCTTCTTTACAGTATATTCCCCATTTCCCTATCATGAAGTTATGACAATATTTTTTCACAGTAGATCTTAGTGTAAACATTTTGTAGCTTGCCTACGCATTTGAATTGCATTTGTTATAATTTTAAAAGAATGTTGTCATTCCTTTAGGAGACGCCAGTGAAAGTATCTTCAGTTACAGAGAGGTCAGCACCAACGATCTTGCTTTTGAGAGTACTTCGACCTGCAGTCCACACCCAAGTCCATATATGACCCTCTTTTTAATTGTTCACTTGTCACGTGTGTTTTGTGGAAATGTCCTTGTTTTTGTATACTGTTTTTTTTTTCATCTGAAAAGTCCCTGGCAATAAAAATAAACTTCTATTCTGAACTATTTTTTTTTCCTGCCACTCCTCTTAGAGTATGTATTTTCTTGGCCAGTGCAGAACTACAACTTTTTTTAAAAAATCTTTCCAAATTCCAAAAGTGTCCCTCAAAATCTGCTTGAAGACAACAGGACGTTGCATGCTGTGAAACTTTACATTTTCAAAACGTAGTGTAAGTTGCCACAACACACTTGCATGATATATTCACTTCCTCACTGGCAAGGTTTTCCTTTCCTTTCTCTTCAGTGAGTGAAACTGGAATGTACAGTACATATTTAGCCCTTACCAATGTACTGTACTGTACATACTGTAACAAATTAAAACAACAGCCCACTAAGGAATCAAGGAATTTACAGAATTTCAGTATGACTAAAAAAGAGCTGAAACAAGCTTAAAACAGCCACTATTAGATACTTCGGCTTAGTACAATACAACTTATAAAGCAAATTGTCTCCATATTTACATTAATTGCCATGGAAATTTTAGACTTCTATGCTTAGCTTTCTTTTCTTTTCTCTCTCAAAACATAAAAATAATCTATACAGTTTGTCACAAGTTCTAAAAGTTTAATTTTCACATCTAAGATGCATATCTAGGAACAAAGTCAGTTAAACTTTTAATGAAATCTCAACTCAAGTTTCACAATTACCTGGAACTTGTGCTGGAACAAGCTTGTTTTCATTATTGACTTTTTTGTGTTTTTAAAAGTATTTAAAAGTTCTGGTGTTCCATTCATCTCTTATCGTTAAGCTGCTTATTCCTGATAATCATGTGGCAATCCATAGCCCTTACTGAAACTAAAGGCCACAAGGTGGGACCATACCCTGGACACAATGCTAGTCCATCGCAAGGAATTTAACCTTCCCAGAATGCCGTAGGCAGATTGGAAGAAAAGAGTACCTGAATACACTTACAGTAGATCATGTGAGTCAACACAAAGGTATCAGTCTTAATGTAAAACTATGTATTGTAACATCCTCAAACTAATCATTTTTAAACATTTATACTTAGCATACAACATAAAAACTCTACTTTCTTTTACAGTCATTAATTTGTACATTGCAACCCAACCTATTCTAAAAACATCACTAGAACATACCCCTGCATATATATTATTATTGGAACACAAAATCTAGAGCAAATAGGGAGGTAATCAATAAATTAGGCAGTCTCTGGTTTTAAGAAATAATTGTGGAGTGTCTGTCAAAATGTAAGATATTTTTTCAAGCTGTATACTGGTGGTTATTTCATGAATCCAGTGAGCAACAGTAAAGGGAGTCTGTAGAGGAAGTAACATGATTGTTTTCTTCTTTCTAGTGATAAAGGGCTGGTGCACACCCTCATCACATGACGTCTTAGGTCTATCACCCACTTTTATTCACTTGTTCACCTATTGTTATTGTTATTGTTGTTGAAACATAGTCACTTTATTTGTGTTTTTTACTCTATATTAGTGTAGATTGGTGAAATTATTGTGCGTATAGTTATTCGATGTATTGGTTAAGCATTGGTCTTACCTGCTGTGGATCCACAATCTTGTGGTTATCTGTTTGCTCCGTCATTTTGTGCCAGGATTGCACAGCCTGTCTCTGGATTAAATGGAGACTTCCTGTCCATCAGTTGGAGCCAAGGGTGAGACTTCAAGTAATTAATCGGGCACTCATCATGTAGCAAGTCTGAGTCTGGCTTGTGTATTGTACTATACCATGTGTCTGTAAATAACACACCTTGGTATTTACTTGATCTTTAAAACTACTAGTGTGTATCTTACTGTTTTAGGATGTATTTTTCCATCTCCTTTTATAAATAGTTTTTTGCTCAGAGCACTGTTAGTTTTTTGTCAGTGTGTTTATGACGTGTTATCACCCCTGGATTTGCTTTAAGGTGATTTTTTCACACCTTTTGTTATTGTACCTACAGTAGGCTTTAAAATTTTCCAATAAGCACAGAATAATAATAAACTTTATTTTATATAGCACCTTTAAAGATGGCTTCTCAAAGCGCTTTACAGAATGACAACAACAATAAATAAAAATAATACACAAGATAGAACACAATTACAACACACAGAGGAGACCGTGAATGGTTGTACCAAGTACAGTAGGAGCAGAGGGGTAAAGAATGGAACCAGTTAAGTAAAGGTTCTTCTAAAGAAGAAGATTTTGAGTCTGGATTTGAAGGAGCTTAGAGAAGGTGACTCTCTGGTATCCTTTGGGAGAGAGCTATAGAGCTTGAGGGCATAACAGGAGAAGGTGCTGTCACCCATAGACGGTCTTGGGGGACAGATAGGAGACCAGAATCAGAAGAGCAAAGGTTGTGAGGTGGGGAGTAGGGCGATAATAGTTCAGACAGTTACTGAGGTGCCAAGCCATGCAGAGCCTTATAGGTGAGCATGAGGATTTTGAAGTCCACATGGAATTTGACAGGAAGCCAGTACAAGGACTCCAGGATAGGAGTAATGTGATCACTTGCTCTAGACCTGGTCAGGATTCTGGCTGCTGAATTTTGGCAATACTGCAGTTTAATGTAGATTTAGAAACCCCAGCGAGTAGAGCATTACAGTAGTATATTGGGGAGAGCACAAATTCTGGTTTAAATGGAGACTTCCATTAAGATTACATGAAGATTCCAATAAGATCACAATCAGAACATGGCAATGAAATCACATTATATACAGTACAATACTTATTCTACATGCATTGGAAAGATGATGAGGGTAAATTCTTACAGTTACAGTACATGCTAAAAGAGAGAATGGGGTTGTGTTAAGTATTCATATCTGATTTAGCCCACACCCTCCATGCATGAGCCTGTTGTACTGCAAAGTAGTGTAGGAGTTCTTAGTAAATTGGCTTCCTTAGCCACAGCCTAGCTGTAAGAGAGGGGCTGTCCCTTGACCTTCTGTGCACAATCATCTGGGTGATAACATGAGCTAACTGACCACACATCACCCACTCATCACCATCCACACAACAAATGTAACATCTCTTGCATGAAATTTATCCAAATGTTTCTAGCGCCAGCCACACATTGCAGTTTTTTATAGAATGTGCTTATTCTACAGTAATTTTTCATCACTTGAACTAATAAAGTCATGAGTCTGAGCTACATTACAGTTTGACTTATTCTCTGATTTAGTGGGACATCAACACAACTGAACAAAATCCCATATTAAATGAAAATAGATATTTTACCTACAAGAATTGCTGGGGTCCTATTGTAGTGTTATGCCAGCCGAAACAATCAAAACCCCTTACCAAAAAAAAAATCGGTCACCAAATCAACACCTTGAACAGGATTTGACGTAATTTACAGGTTTTGAAATCTTTGCGGCCCAAACCCACTTCCTTCTTCCAACAGCATCATCTTCACCTTTAGGCTGTGACAAGGGGGATGGGATGTGACACTGAGCTGCATGTTCCATTGGTTTCATCAGTTTTTGACAAGATTAGGGTGAGGGTCAGTATGAGGTCTCATAATCCACAAGTCAAACACACATTGCCTGCCACTGAGCCAGCCTGTTAATGTACAGTACAAGTCAGACTCATATTAAGGAAAAGGCTATGCTCTTCAAAAAGAGAATAGAAGCGGTGGAGGGCCAAAAAAAAACCCCGTGACAATCACAAATTGCTCTTGCATAACTTGAGATGATTAGACTTGTACCAGACCAGGGGAAGAGGAAGGATGACATCAGACATGAAAATGAAAACTAAAAGCTTGGCACCAGATTTCCCTTTTTAAGAAAGAGGGATTTCCAAGTCTGCTGCATTTCTTATAACTGCTGCCATTGATCATCTTCCTCAAGCAAAGGCATCTGTATTGAAGACCCTGTTCCTTGCATCCTTGCACGTGCTTTTTCCTCAATGTGTGTGCAGAAATGTGTTACAGTGCAAAACTATTGTGCTATAAGCATTTTCATGTCTTTTTCTTTCTCTTTTAATTTAAAATGAAATTAATGTTAAAGCACTTCATTACTGCAGACACTTTCAGTACTAACAACTAATGCAAATAAAATAATTCAATGCAATAAAAAGAAATGGATTCTTAAATGCATATTAGGAAGTAAAAGACTAGAAAAGTGATTTTCATACCAAGGGCTAGAATGTGTCTCCAGGAACGAGGTTAACTAGCATGTGCATTAATGAGTTGTACTGTCAGGATGTGTTTTAATAAACCTGTTAAATTTTACCTTTGTTAAAGGAGCTCTCAACCTTGCTTCATATATATACTGTAGTGACAGTGTCCATAATGATAACAGGATCTTGATTTAGCATCTTTATCAATACATGAGAGTTCCACTGCTTCTCTCGCAAATGTACTGAGGTATTGTTTCTCACAGGATAGCAACATTTGCTGTGGCAATAATACACCTAGAAAGTTAACAATGTTTTAAGAACAGATTTGACGGCAATGTTTAAGCTATATATCAAGGCAGTGCTAATGCTTTACCTGTATGTTAAGGAAACATGAATATTACCTATGTATTCATATAACATTCATAAAGAGGCTATGAGGTATTATTAAGACATTTCATTGATTGATACAGTATGCTATTAAAATATACAGTAGTAATAATGTAACCAGGATGGAGATAAAAAACATCAGAAAAAAATACTTGTGTAGAACACTAGTTTCCATCTGTATATTCTCAGTGTTTCATTGCTCTGGTACAAACACTTGACCCCATCTACCACACTGCACCCAGTGCACAAGCACCTGAAGTTACCGCTGACCACTATTACAGACCAGCTTGCACAATAAGTATGGGAAGACGGAGTGGACAGTTATACTCTGTACTGTAATTGAACTCTGACAACTCTCTGTGCAGTTTCTATTACGAAACTGGAGTTGTCTCTAAGTATAATTAATCTCATGGCAATAGGGATGTGTGCATTCAAAGAATAGTGGTGTATATCATCATCATCCTCATCACCCTCGCGCTCCAGCATCTCCCAGGTCCACACTGCAGCAGAAAGACAATTCACAATTCACAACAGTAGCACTATTGATTGAAATGTTCTACTAAGCACTGTTTTACTAGACATGACCACACAAAGGACAACTTAAAGACAAAAAAATCACCATTCCACATCTTGCCCAGATTTCCCCCCTTTTCGTCTCAGTTGAGAAGAGGGAACTTTGAAAGAAAAAAGAGGAAAGGAATCTCACTTTTCTCTGTTCAGCAGTGGTTATGCTGCCTTGCATTCTTTTTAAAAAACAAAACTAAAACTGAAACAGTCCTTAAAATCCCCAGGTTCAAATCCTATTCTTTTAAATATGTTCCATGGCACACATACCAAAAGAAAGTAAAAATACAACTTTCGTCTCTTCCTCTTTCAAACTCTCCCTCTGTGTTTGTTTGTGTTCAGATCACAGGGAAAATCAATGCAGTAATTCAAGGTCACAAACTTATAAAATTAATAAAATCATGATGAGTACTTGTTATTAAGGGAAATAACACAAAATAAGGGCAGCAAATAAAACAAATGCTCTTGAATGTCTAACGTGCTGTAATCAAATTTATAGTGTACCACAACATTAAGGTTACTAATATTAAGATGATGTTATATAAAATATTATAAACTCCATTAAACATACTGTAGAAGTGCTTGACTCACACTCAAATAGAAAAAAATGTCACTAAACGTTAATGAATTCATATTGGCACAAAATTCAATACATATATTGTATTGTATCATATTTATATAAGTAAAATCACATTATAACCACACTTTATGACAGGATAATTGCTACATTATTACTACATTTATCAAATGTATAATTAATGGTTTCTAACATTTCTATTTACCATTCTGAAAATTTGTATAGATCACTACTGTCTTATTATAAAGTGTTCTTGCTTTGAATCAGAGTCATAAGAAGATAAGGCTGGGGGGGATATTGTTTTAAACACTATATTTAACATAGTCTATTACTTTTATGGGCAGCATGGTGGCACAGTGGTTAGCATTGGTTAGCATTGCTGCCTCAAACCACTGGGGCCCTTGGTGCAATTCCCTGGGTGTTATTTGTATGGATTTTGTATTTTTTCCCCATGTTTGCATGGGTTTTTTGCAGGTGCTCCAGTTTCCTCCCACAATACAAAGACATGATGGCAGGTTAATTGGCTTCTAGGATAATTGGCCCTATGTGTATATGTCCAGGTGGTACCCTGCTGCTTGCCAGAATAGGCTCTGGCACCCCCATAACCCTGAATAGAACACATTTTATAGATGATACATAAATGTTAGAAAGCAATAATTATACATGCAATATAATGAATGTAGTAATAATGTTGTAATGACCCTTTCATAAGGTATAGCAATAATGTGACCATTTTATTTAGACTTTGTAGATATTGTATTTTGTGCTAATAAGAATTCATCAACATTTATCCATCTATCCATTAATCCATTTTCTATCTGCTTCTTTCTATTCAGGGTCATGGGGGACACACAAAATGTGTTACTGCTTTGGAGCTGAGTCATAAGTAGATATGTCAAGGGAAATACTTTTAAGACATTGTGTTTACATAGCCAATTACAGTACTTGTACTTCAATACTTCCATTTACTCCTTAGCACTTTAAGCTACAGTAGGTTCATTTAGGGGAAACCTTATTGTTAAGTTAAACACTCCAGCACATCCTGTTTCAGTCTTAGTGGCTGTCTATATTAGAAACTCAAAACAGGATCTGAAATCTTTTGTGGCCATCCATTACATAACACTGAGCCAGAGAAACAGTCAATGCCACAATGTATGTGTTGGAGTAGAAAAGTGGAAAAACAAGATGACCTAACTGACCTGCTTCAGAGCTCCAGTCCTTGAGACTGAAGGTTTTCAATTATTCAATTGAAATTCAATTCAAAGACCAAAGGTGCTGTTATAACAAATCACCTTAACTCAGTGTCACTAACAGGCAAAAAAAGAAAGTTTACTGCAAGACAAAGTTGTGTCTTGCTTTTACACATAAAGAACCAGGGCTGATTACCTGTATCATTTACAAAAATGTCATGGTAACCTGTTACACTATGACCTTCAGGAGATGATGATGTTTTTCCCCTAGATAGAGACATTTAAGGGTTTTAACATTGTCTGTCTCACTTTACAGTATTTAAAGTCTTGTCTCATTTTATTGTTATGTTAATAAAATGGCTTTCAAACGTAAAAATACCAACAACAAAGGTATAGGGCTGCAGCAGAGTAATGTGTCTTTGAAATCGGAAGGCATGCTCAGTTTGACTTCTACATATATTGTATCTGAAAAGATAATAACAGTAGGCCCACGCTCCTTGTGTTTGGAAAATGTTAAGCTGCCGAAACTAAGATGCGGTCTTCCAAAAGTTCTTCTATTTTTATAAATTTAATGAAATGTCAAGGAAAATGAATATAATTTCCTCCGCAGATAATTTCAAGTGTCTAGGTCTACAGTGGAAACATGCTAGACGAACTGAGGTGTTAACCACTGACCGAGAGCTACAGCTCCAAGCACAGCACACGGGGTGTGCGCACCAATTTCAGAAACAGCAACCAAGCACAAAGTGTGCGTGGGGGAAAGTCAAAATACCCCACATGAGCTACAGTATAGTACCACAAGGTTCATTCACTCACAAACATGCTCAAGCCTTCAGTGGGTTCCACGTCCAACGCTAGCAAAATTAATTGATAGCCTAGCATATGGATGGTCAATTAAAAGTCTTAGAAAGATGTCGTGGAGGAAGAAGGTCACATGATGTTTTGTGTATTTAATTATTTCCCTTTACCTTTCATAAATGAAACTTCCTTGTCAGTATCAAAATACAGAAACCATCTAAACTTTGTCTCATCCATTCATATGACTGCACACACCATGTGGCTTTACATAAAGAGGTAAATAAGCAGTTACCCTTCAGGTCTCAGAGTTCAGAGGTTTGGAAACTGCTCTCAACAGATACACCTTCAGTCCTGTTTTTTCCTAACAGACATTCTAATGAGCTCAGATGCTCATGCCATTATGTCTTGTGATCTCTGATACCCTAGAAGGCATTGTAATGAGTATAGACTGTACACAATCTTGCATCTGTTTAGTAACTGGCTTTATTCCATTGCTGTCTGCACTTGATACATTCTTTACAGAAACCCTTACCCTTACAGATATCTGTTCCATGATGGTCTTGGTTCTCTTCCCAGTGGACACTTATTCTGCCCTCTTCCACTTGGATTGTCTCTTATCCTACATATCAGCAGGTGAGATGATAGATTCATCCTCTTGTGGAAAGTGAACTGAGATACAGAAAAGCAAAACGCTTGCTGCTCTGGCCTTGTGGTTAATAAAAACAGAAAGATTTCTGTGTGCTTGTACCTCTGTGATTCAATGCAATCACAAAACTTGTCTTCAAAAGTCCTTGTTTTTTTTGTGAGTGTTATTCAAAGGTTTAAATTTAAGAAATTGACATGTGACATATTTAACACAGCTCTGGGTTAACACAAATCTCTGTGGTATTTCTGTTAAAAGGTGCCAAGGCTGAATATGCCATATTCACATGGCCATACAATGTGAGGACTGTTGGTGCTTTGCATCAGCTATGTGATTTCCTGCCAATTTCATCTGATTAAAAGAAGCAAATAGGGGACTTCCAGTGTAAAGTGATTGTAAATGTATATAATAGATGACACAATTCACCTATTATTTTGCTGCAAATGAACTAAATGAAGTCTTTTTTTCAAAAGTGGCAGAACAATGCATCTTGCTGTATTAGAAAATGTATCTGATTAACATAAAAACAGCAGGAAATCCCCTCTGGAAAGTGCTTTTAGAATTGTTTGAAACAGAGCAAATAGTTCAACTCTCATTCAGTGGCAACAAACTACCAGCAATACAGACTCCTTTAGCTCTAATGCACAGAAGATCCTGTGGTTACATCACGCAGGGGCCCTTTTTTAATCAATAATCTAATCTTCTTTCATGAAACCAAATATTTTTCAGAATGCAAAAGACACTCCACTCCACAAAGGGTGATGAAGTGGGTGGCCATAGATAAAGATTAAAGTAGCAGGTTTCTCACAGGAACTGATTGTGCATGATTAGACTGAATTATCTACCACAGGTTTAGTGTCCATAAAAACCATTGGAAATTAGGTGAGCTTTAATCTTAAGTAAATCTAAAAATAACTGTAAACAAAAGTATATTGTTCACAGTATTATAAATATTAATAAGAATATGCAACATAAAAAGTTTTCATTAAGATATCACTGGTAAAAAATAATGTTTTCACATAAAAACTTACTTTTTAGTATTTTTAATAAGGGAAGATGAAAAACCTTATGAATATAAATATGGTTAAAAATAAGTGCAGGAGATACAGCCCATCTGGTTCATTCAGTTATGATGTTCATTAATATGTCTGAGTAGCCTGTTCCAGACTGCTACAACTTTTGTGTAAAGTACTGACTCCTGTTCTCAGATGCACTTCAATTAGTATCCACCTCTGTCCTCTTATTAATGGTTCACTGTTGATCCTGAAACTGTGCACTGGATTGACATAAATATTTGAGTCAAGTCCCCCATAGTCCTCTCTGTTTACATTTTTAAAAGAATCAGTTATTGTAAACTCTCCAAAATGTAACTGATAACTCTTCTTTGGACAAATTCTAGAGCATAGCCCTTTGTAACAAGTCAAACAATTATAACATTACTCGATTTAAAAAATGTAATTTTTATTATACACATTAACATTTGCTGTCTTTTTGTATTGCTTACCTATATAGTATTTATGAAGAAAAGCCTAGCAATTTCTGGAGATTGTTTGTGTAGTGACACTGTTAATTGTAAAAGGGACGGTGTTCACAGCTGCAAGATTTAATAGGTTTGAGGTGAAGTATGAAAACCAAAATCCAAAATCAATCAAGCAGCTGGAGCCAATATGTTGTAACCAGCATGGCAATGTGAATCAGAGTCACAAACTTGATCAAACTTTAAATAATAATTCCTTACACTTACAGTGCCTTGCGAAAGTATTCGGCCCCCTTGAACTTTTCAACCTTTTGCCACATTTCAGGCTTCAAACATAAAGATATAAATTTTTTATTTTATGTGAAGAATCACCAACAAGTGGGACACAATTGTGAAGTGGAACGAAATCTATTGGATTTTTGAAACTTTTTTAACTAATAAAAAAATGAAAAGTGGGGCGTGCAAAAGTATTCGGCCCCTTTACTTTCAGTGCAGCAAACTCACTCCAGAAGTTCAGCGAGGATCTCTGAATGATCCAATGTTGTCCTAAATGACTGATGGTGATAAATAGAATCCACCTGTGTGTAATCAAGTCTCTGTATAAATGCACCTGCTCTGTGATAGTCTCAAGGTTCTGTTGAAAGCGCAGAGAGCATCATGAAGACCAAGGAACACACCAGGCAGGTCCGTAATACTGTTGTGGAGAAGTTTAAAGCCGGATTTGGATACAAAAAGATTTCCCAAGCTTCAAACATCCCAAGGAGCACTGTGCAAGCGATCATCTTGAAATGGAAGGAGTATCAGACCACTGCAAATCTACCAAGACCTGGCCGTCCCTCTAAACTTTCAGCTCAGACAAGGAGAAGACTGATCAGAGATGCAGCCAAGAGGCCCATGATCACTCTGGATGAACTGCAGAGAACTACAGCTGAGGTGGGAGAGTCTGTCCATAGGACAACAATCAGTCTTACACTGCACAAATCTGGCCTTTATGGAAGAGTGGCAAGAAGAAAGTCATTTCTCAAAGATATCCATAAAAAGTCTCGTCTAAAGTTTGCCACAAGCCACCTGGGAGACACCCCAAACATATGGAAGAAGGTGCTCTGGTCAGATGAAACCAAAATCGAACTTTTTGGCCACAATGCAAAACGATATGTTTGGCGTAAAAGCAACACAGCTCATCACCCTCAACACACCATCCCCACTGTCAAACATGGTGGTGGCAGCATCATGGTTTGGGCCTGCTTTTCTTCAGCAGGGACAGGGAAGATGGTTAAAATTGAGGGGAAGATGGATGCAGCCAAATACAGGACCATTCTGGATGAAAACCTGTTGGAGTCTGCAAAAGACCTGAAACTGGGACGGAGATTTATCTTCCAACAAGACAATGATCCCAAACATACAGCAAAATCTACAAAGGAATGGTTCACAAATAAACGTATCCAGGTGTTTGAATGGCCAAGTCAAAGTCCAGACCTGAATCCAATCGAGAATTTGTGGAAAGAGCTGAAAACTGCTGTTCACAAATGCTCTCCATCCAACCTCACTGAGCTCGAGCTGTTTTGCAAGGAAGAATGGGCAAGAATTTCAGTCTCTCGATGTGCAAAACTGATAGAGACATACCCCAAGCGACTTGCAGCTGTAATCGCAGCAAAAGGTGGCTCTACAAAGTATTAACGCAAGGGGGCCGAATACTTTTGCACGCCCCACTTTTCATTTTTTTATTAGTTAAAAAAGTTTCAAAAATCCAATAGATTTCGTTCCACTTCACAATTGTGTCCCACTTGTTGGTGATTCTTCACATAAAATAAAAAATTTATAACTTTATGTTTGAAGCCTGAAATGTGGCAAAAGGTTGAAAAGTTCAAGGGGGCCGAATACTTTCGCAAGGCACTGTATATAGCGCTTTTCTGGACACTCCACTCAAAGCGCTTTACAGGTAATGGGGACTCCCCTCCACCACCACCAATGTGCAGCATCCACCTGGATGATGCGACAGCAGCCATAGTGCGCCAGAACGCCCACCACACATCAGCTATTAGTGGGGAGGAGAGCAGTGTAATGAAGCAAATTCATAGATGAGGATTATTAGGAGGCCATGATTGGTAAGGGCCAATGGGAAATTTGGCCAGGTTACACCCCTACTCTTTTCGAGAAACGCCCTGGGATTTTTAATGACCACAGAGAATCAGGACCTCGGTTTTACATCTCATCTGAAGGACTGCGCCTGTTTGCAGTATAGTGTCCCCGTCACTATATTGGGGCATAAGGACCCACATGGACCGCAGGGAGAGCACCCCCTGCTGGCCCCACTAACATCTCTTCAAGCAGCAACCTTAGTTTTTCCCAGGAGGTCTCTCATCCAGGTACCAACCAGGCTTACACCTGCTTAACTTCAGTGGGTTGCCATTTGTGAGTTGCAGAGTGATATGTCATTAGACAAAACACAGAAACAAATGCACAAAGAAAATAAGACACACAACAGGTAAAAATATGGAAATGACAAAAGATGACAGTCTGCTTCAGACAGACTGAAGCAGACGACTCAAGCCTTTTCCTTTTTAAATATCTTACTTTTCTGAACAAATAACCTTTTGTAGAACTCTGTAAAACATTATTTGATTAGACTGTGGAGTACAGATATTATAGCTATGTGACTTTATGAATCAATGTTTTGGTTAGAAAACACACCACGACACTTTCTCCTGATTTTCTGAAAAAACAATTTTCTGAGAAAACTGGATTTAAATATAGCTATTAACCACAGCATGGTATTGTTTTGTCTCTTCACCAGGTCATTCCAGGTAATAAAACATGTCCAATTTGGAGCAATCATTTCTGCTACTGTATTGTCAATTTTCTCATTACCATCAGCAGTGTTTTATTATTTAATACTTCTTTTTATTTCTCAACCCATAAAAAAGACCTTGAACCAAAATGTGGACTGAAAAGAAAAAAAGTCTAAATATTTCATAAGACCGGAGCTAAACCCACACCAGCAGAAAAATAAAACTTCTTCAAATAGCACATTTCCGCTACCAGTGGTTGCCCTGTGGAATTTCCCTAAAGAGGGCAAGAGCTGAGTTAGTTCCTCGGGGGGTATATATAAGAGTTCATCACAGACAGGTTCATCACAGCTTCAGTTCCCTCTCCAGAATCAACGAAAGGAAGTGGGTGGCACCTCTTGCAAGTCTGAACCATGAGCACCAAAATCCTCCTGATTGTAACTCTTGCTGTCTCTGTGGCTCTTTCACAAGGTACAGTATGTTCCTCATTCTCCAGCTCCTGCTTCAGTCTGATTTAGAAATACTAGTATTTTTAGTAGCAGGGCAGCCTTTAAAATGTGAAACATGCAAGACCATTTTTACTTGTAGATTGAGAATGTCATTTTTTTCACTTTCAGATCTTGGAGCTGGAAGTTCGCGGTGTCTGTGTCATCGTGTCCGGGACAAGATGGTGGGTCACCCCAAATCCATCAAGAATTTGGAAATCTACCCTCCGTCCAGCTCCTGTGAACACACAGAGATCATGTGAGTCCACTATATTGATGCAATTTAGAATTTTTATATGTTTGTGCAGTTATTTTAAAACAATTCCTCTTTCTCATTGAGTGCAGTACAATTATTGTGGTATCTGAGCAAATATCAAACATTTTAGTTACGTTTTTACCAATCACAATAATGTGTGTTATTACCTTAGACATCTTCTTCATCTTTTCTGGTTCTTCTCTGAATAAGAATAATGTGGTTTATGCTCTGTTGTTCCCAGTGTCAGCACATCATTATGAGCTGTTCTTGTTTGTTTTCAGTGTCAACCTGAGAAATGGGGTAAAGTACTGTCTGGATCCCAATGCCAAGAAGATCAAAGACTTTATCATGAACTTCCAAATGTAAGTAAACATATTTGATACAAACTTGCACTTAATACAAATTCAAGTTTTATTGAACTTCTTGAAAAAGGAATTATTAGTTATAATTCCATAGTTTCATAAATATGTCATTAAGTCATTATGTGTGTTAATCAAACTTAATGGTGTGTTTAAGCAAACAAAATACCACCACAGATGTATGAATGAAAATGCCAATCACCAAGAGATACAGTACATTAGTTCTTATTTTTAGCTTTCTCTGTGGGTGGAAGAATGTTCATATTTTCATGCAGAAAAACTCATACAATGTTTCTATTCCCTCTTCACAGAAAGAAGGCAAGCCCAGCCGGAAAGTAATGGATACTATTGGGTGTTCACAAGCTCCGCACTGTGACAGAGAATTATCCACAGAACTGTCTCTTTAACTGTTGATCCAGTCCCATCATACCAATTGGAAATGTGCAAATAGTTACTGCGCGATGTTCTTTAGAAGAATGATCATACTTTCTCTGCTATGCACATTGCAAGCTGTTTCTTTGTGTCATAAAAGCTCTGTTTGAAGTATTTTTTCAATTTAATGTTGTTAATTTTGCACTTTATAGATTTATAGATTTATAGCTAAAAATATATTTATTTGTATAGATTGGTCTACGTACTGCATATAACTTGCTTCACCGTACGTCATAGAATTTATGATAGAATTTATGATATTTCATTTTATATTTTGTTATTATTTATTAGCTACAAATTGAGGATATGTACAACAGAGTTTATTTAATTGTTAAAAATAAAGCTTCTGTTTTAAAAAAATAAGTCATTTGTTTTTGCAGCTTTATTATTTTTATTTTACCAATACAACAACAACTTCACTAACGTTGGAAGTTAGAAAAGATTATACCTTTGGTTTCCTGCCTTGAGAAATATTCTGTATTCCATGTCTATTAGGCATGGAAAAACATTTTGAAACTTTACATATTTTACTGATCAAAAGTTACGTATTTTTTTATTTCATATAAATTAGTAACAATTTATTTATGTATAATTTGAGAGAGTATTCTATTTTACATTTGACATTTAAGTTCTGGCACATTACTAAAACATGTTTATTTTTCCTTGACTTAATTACATTTTAATACAATCCTCAATGATAATACACATATAATAATACCTTTGGGTTTAAGAAACAGCGGACATGAAATTGTTCTTAAAAGTTTCTCACAAAGAGAGTCCATTACACAGCACTATAATATCTCCCTTTAATTCAGAGAAAGAAGAATATTTGTGATATGAGCCCCAGGAGAAATATACCAACATTTCCAACCTCACAGAACACGATTTGCTAGCAGGGAGAGAGTCTGTGTCAGGCACTATGCTTTTATTATGTGCACCTGTGTGAGATTTAAGATGCGTCCGTCCAACTAGAGTCGCCACCTAGCTGCATACTTTCAAGACACCTTGAGACAGGACAAGATTTACAAAAGACTCCTAAATAAACGTGTATTATCTTACAAATTGAAAATAAACCTTTACTAAATTACCATTTTAATTTAATACTCCAAGACATGTAGCAATACCATAGTCCTTCATGAAAAAGTAATAAATGAAATTCCTTTGGAGAATACAATTTTCAATTGGCCCTTCAGTAACTGTCCAGTAACAGCCAGAACCTTACAGCCGGAGCCCAAGAGTTACAGTTATAATAGATAAATTCACTTTTTGTCCTTTATTGTTTTGCTTTAAATCTTAAGTGCCCTCAGATGAGAATGACACAGGGGAACTGGTCCCTGGTATAAAAAAGGTTGAGAAACACATTTGTTTATTGACTGTTTGCCATTTCTGGAACAGTCATCTATTGTTCTAGCCTTCTTAAAGAATTCAGAAAACATTTTTACCCAGGACCTTTGTGAAGCCATCTTTCATGAGATTAATCCATTCATTTTCTTACTATTTTATCCAGTTTAGTGTCGCGGTTGAGTCAGAAACTATCCCAGCAACCAACAGGCAGGATACATTCTGGACAGACACATATAGATTCATGCACACCAGAGTCAAATTTCAGAGTCAAGCCAATTACAATACCAGTACTGTACTTGTATGTCTTTGGACTGTTGGAGGAAACATGGAGGAATTCCTCATGATCACAGGAGAGCATACAAACTCCACACACATAGCACCTCATGTTCAAAATTGAATCCTCGACCTTTATATGTACAATTTACATGTACCCTCCACTGTACAACACATGTTCAAGTGAGGAGCTGTGTCATGAACTGCAAAGGAAGAGAAGTTAATTTAAAGCTGAGAAGCAGAATTATAGCCAATATACTGAACCCTTCTTTTTTCTTCTTGCCTTCTACTTTAACCCTGCTTGTTAATTTATGCTGAGAAATAGCTGACCGGCAAAGCTAAATTTTGTAATCTTATTCATACTGGCTCTCTGAGCCTGGTTGTGGGTGTTATATTGAATTCCATGAAAATGCTTTAACTACAATCCGCACAAAGAATCCTATGAATAATAAAACATAATTCAGCATTTTGTTTCTATTATTTCACATTCCACAAAAATACAAGAAAATATTAAAAAGAAATCCGATTAAAATATAGCTTGCTAAAAATATATATGGCATGATATTATGTTATCTTTTACCAGATACATACTTCATGAAAATCATACAAATAAAGCATTTACAGTGGCTATTAATTCAGAAAAATAATTTAAGTTATGTAATTGTATTCACAGTATGTCACAGAATCTATCATTTTATGTTTAAATCAAATTTAGTTATTAAATTAAATTAATGACAGCTATATATATATAACATATATAGCCATTATTTATTAAATTAAAATAGTATACAAAGTATAACATATGTTAAAGATATTTTTATTTCGCACAGATGTAATATTTCTTTTTGGAGCTCACAAACTGTTTTATTTATGGTTTCACTCACCAGCAAAGATTTTGTGTTCCATGCCTATTTGTGTATAAAATAGTAACTATATTATTAATGTAGGGCGGCACAGTGGTGCAGTGATTAGCATTGCTGCCTCGTGATCCTCGGTTAATTCAAGGCCTGAGGTGCTATCTGTGTGGAGTTCATATGTTCTCCCAGTGTTCACATAGGTTTCCTCAAATTTACTCCCTCACTCCCAAAAACATACTGGGATATTCTACATCAATGTGAGTACATGTGTGTCTGTGTATCTGTCCTTTGATGGACTGGTGTCCTGTCCAGGTTGTACCCTTTTGCTTGCAGAGTTAGGGTCTGGCAAACCTGCAAACCTTAATTGGAAGAAGCAATTAGAAATTGGACAGATGGGTTATTCAAGTATTATTTGTGACAGAGAACACTATGTGATATATGTTTCAGTCCGGGGGTCATAGATCATTGTGCACAGACCTGTAGCTCATACCTCCAAAGTGCATAAATGGATTCTAAATTAATAAACAATTGGCTTCAGTAAAGGTAAAAAAATCTAGTTGGTTGTAAATGCAAGGGTCATGACATATTGGCAAACGAGCTCTTCCCATAAGTCTGGAATAGATAGTGGTTGGACATCGATGCACAAGCAAACACTAAAACCTCTCTCTTTTTTGTGAAACTGAATCACCAAATAAGTAAAATGACAGGAAAAAGCACTTTTTTATTAAACGCACTAAGAATATTATATTATATGAAGATATCTGATTAAAAATTCCTTATAACCATGCCCTTATGTTTTCTGGCAAAACTGAGATGAGCCTTTATGTTATTTTTGCTCTTGGAACTCTGCTGCCATTGCAGGCCATTTTTGCCCAGTCTCTTTCTTATGGTGGAGTCATGAACACTGACCTTAACTGAGGCAAGTGAAGCCTGCAGTTCTTTGGATGTTGTTGTGGGGTTTTTTATGACCTCTTGGATGAGTCGTCGGTGCACTCTTTGGGTAATTTTGGTCGGCCGGCCACTCCTGGGAAGGTTCATCACTGTTCCATGTTTTCGCCATTTGTGGATAATGGCTCTCACTGTGGTTCGCTGGAGTCCCAAAGCTTTAGAAATGGCTTTATAACCTTTTCCAGACTGATAAATCTTAATAACTCTGTTTCTCATTTGTTCCTGAATTTCTTTGGATCGCAGCATGATGTCTAGCTTTTGAGGATCTTTTGGTCTACTTCACTTTGTCAGGCAGGTCCTATTTTAGTGATTTCTTGATTGAGAACAGGTGTGGCAGTCATCTGGCCTGGGTGTGGCTAGAGAAATTGAACTCAGCTTTCGAAAGATGTGATAAACCACAGTTGATTTATGTTTTGACAGGGGGGGCAATCACTTTTTCACACAGGGCCATGTAGGTTTGGATTTTTTTTCCCTTAATAATAAAAACCTTCATTTTAAAACTGCATTTTGTTTTTACTTGTGTTATCTTTGTCTAATATTTCAATTTGTTTGATGATCTGAAACATTTCAGTGTGACAAACATGCAAAAAAATAAGAAATCAGGAAGGGGGCAAACACTTTTTCACACCACTGTATATGTATATTTTGGGTAGTTATTTCAGTGGCATTCAAAAGTGTTTGGGAAGAATATACCTATGTATCTCAAAATTCAATTAAATTTATTTTTATATAGCGCCTTTCACAACAAGGTTAACCCAAAGCATTTAACAATGCAAGTGACCATAAATGTTGTGAATACAGAACAGAAAAGACCAGAAGACAATGGAGGAGAGGAACCAAGAACTCCTTAGGAAGGAGAAAAAAAAACTCCAGGGGCCCAAGGTAAACAGGCTGCCCAACCCCTTTGGGCATGTTAACATTATACAATTAAAAAAAGAAATAAATGAATGAGAATTTTAATCCATCCATCATGTCTTCTGTATTTCAGTACTCCATGAAGATCTCTGTAGACCTCCTAAACGATAGCTATATCCACGATGTCCCTCCTGGATCCATGGCAGTGATGCAGCATCCAACTCAGATGGTGCCCAGCCAACGTAATGAAAATGATTACTTAAATATGAAGTAAACCACTTAAGGACGGTTCCACATAAGCCAGCCTCAAACTCAAGCCTGTGTAACAAGACAGAGTGATCAACTGTGTCAAAGGCAGCACTAAGATCTAGAAGCACAAGCACTGTTGCATTCCCCGTGTCAGTAGCTAACAGAATATCATTTACAACTCTTGTTAGTGCAGTTTCAGTGCTGTGGCCTGGGCGGAAACCAGACTGAAATTTCTCAAGTATATTATTTATAATAATAATAATAATTGCTTACACTTATATAGCGCTTTTCTGGACACTCCACTCAAAGCGCTTTACAGGTAATGGGGACTCCCTTCCACATCCACCTGGATGATGCGACGGCAGCCATAGTGCGCCAGAACACTCACCACACATCAGCGATCAGTGGGGAGGAGAGCAGAGTAATGAAGCCAATTTATAGAGGGGGATTGTTAGGAGGCCATGATTGATAAAGGCCGATGGGGAAATTTGGCCAGGATGCCGGGTATTTGATTCTAGATACGACTGAAATTGGGCCACAAGTATTCTCTCAAGAATTTTAGATAGAAATGGGACGTTTGAGACAGGCCTGTAGTTGTTAAGAACTTGTGGATCCAAATTTGGCTTCTTAAGGAGCAGTCTAACAACCGCTACCTTAAATTGATCAGGTACTGTGCAACGCCTGATGCAAATGACATGTTCATCATACTAATTATAGGTCCTGCCAGTACTTCAGGAGAATCTTTGACTAGCTGAGTGGGGATGGGATCTAGCGGACAGGTGGTTGACTTTGTCTCAATAATTAATTTCTTGAGTTCTTGTTCATTAACTAATTGAAAAACACTATAGAGGTGCTTATATTGTTTCTGTATTTCTTGCGACTTCTTTGGGGCTTATTTGATTGCGTCTGAAGTCTGATGGTGTTAATTTTATCATTAAAGAAGTTCATAAAATCATCACTACTAAAGTTAGATGGTACTATAGAATCTGTCTTATTTGTAAGAATAGCTATAGTCTTAAATAGGTAGTGAGGGTAAGCTTAACGAGCTCTATATACAGGTAGGGCTTTCTTATATTGTTGTAGGCTCAGTCCATGCCGACTTGAATACTTGTAGACCAGTAGACCTCAATTTGCACTCTAGTTTGCAGTACTCCTGTTTTAGGGATCGTTTCTGATCATTATATCATGGAGAAATAGCAGGGTTGTTCAGAGGCAACTCGCAAACTATAATAGAAGAACAATCATCACTGATGTTCGCAATGGATGTGGCTAAAAAAAATATTCTTAAAGAACAGAAATCTGTCATTGTGCCCTGTTTCAAGAGCTGGCTCTATGAGATAATCTCCACGATTACAAAGGAGAGGATTTGTCCTCATACGATTTCATAGGATCTGGGGTAGCTTTCTTTAATGTTTTGAAGAAGACTGAGCTTTGTACTTTTCCCTGATTGTTTTACACATCCAATAATTCTGTGATTACTTTTTTGCAGATTTTGATTCTATACTGACTTTAAACAAGAAAACTGTAAAAAGTCATAAGCAGGTTTTAGCTATTTGTTCTTTGTCCAGGTGTAGTTTTTTCTTTGTTTTTGTTTTATTTAACATGTTTTGTGTATTTTGTGCTGTTTTTGTCTTTTTGAAATTTTCCAAATTTCTTAAAATACTGAATAAATAAAAAATTATCATTATTATAAATTATTATAATTATTAAAAAAGTATATTATCAAAATTTCAGATGATGCCAAAATCAGAGGAGTGTTGCATCAAATATTGAAGCGGATATTCAATATTTCACAGTCCAAATATTTTTACAGTCCAAAATCATCAAATACTAAAGCAGTAAATGAAATTCAAAATATTGAAAATGGAAATGGAAAAGTGAAAAATGAAAACTACAGTAACATAGACGAGTGCCCAAATTTTGCAGGTACATTATGTACATTAGAAATACTTGACTACAGGTATAGATCTTGAAGAGACAGTGATTTATAAAATATTTCCAGAGGATTTTAAAGTATAGTAATAAAGGTGTGCTGTACTGTGTTTCGTTTCCCGAATAGATGAAAAGCATATGAAAAGCAGAAAATGCATCGGGTGTATTTTGAAATCCTGAGTCTTAAAATAAGAAGCAGTAGAGTCCCGCTAGGGCCATTTCAGTGACTAAAAGTTCCTGAAGTGTCACAGTTTCATTTCCAGTGGCCCTGAATTTCCACGTGAAATTTCCCCTGCAGAGGAAAGAAGCTGAGGTAATCCTCTGAGGGGTGTATATAAGTGTCCATCGCAACCAACTGAAGCACAGCTTATACAGCCTCTCTTCTCTCATCACCTAAAGGAAGTGGGTTTCACCCTTTTGCAAGTCTGAACCATGAGCACTAAAGTCCTTCTGATCGTGGCTCTTGCTGTCACAGTGGCTGTTTCGCAACGTAAGTACAATTCTCTTTTGCTGCTTTTTAGCTTGATACTGCATATCTGCTTTGGCATTTAGAGTACAGGGGATGCTGTGTCTATTAGAATTGCCTTGTTTCCAGTCACATATCTAACAAGATCAAACAAGTGTGAATAATGGGAAAACATGAGGAAAATAAAACTTTGTACAAGGATTAATTATTGCACTGTTTTGCACAGGCAGGATTTCATTTCCATTTCCTGCATTAAAATGTAATGCGCTAGTCATTTAGAGAACAATGCTGTTGTCTGCAGTTTACTACAAAAAAAATAAATCATTTTTCCTGTCTTGACCAATCTTGAAACTCCCAAAAAATGGACAGTATGTTTGTTGTGGAAAGCCCTATAGTTCTAATTGTTCTTTTGTCCTCAGATATCGCCAGTGACAGCTCTCGATGCCTATGTCAGAGGATCCGACAAAAGATTGTAGGAAACCCCAGACAAATCAAGAATGTGGAAATCTTCCCTCCCTCCAACTTCTGTGAAAACATGGAAATCATGTGAGTACAGAGTATGGAGGCAGCTGACAGATGAAGCAATAATATTATTATAATATGACTATATGACTATTTATAAAAACATATTTGTGGAAATCCCTTAGAAAGATTATATGCAATGTAATTAACATCCTGCACATTAAATGCATGTTAAGACATAGACCTTTTTGTATAATTTAGCATTATAGATAGTCTTTTAATTCATCGTGGTTTAGTTAATTGACATACTGTAACTCTACGATTATGCTCAGCATTTCCACCACTCACCATGTCAGAGAGTGATGATTCCTTCTGGTACATTTTCAGTGTCAACATGGATGGTGGGGCTCATTATTGTTTGGATCCAAACATGAAGAAGATCAGAGAAATCCTCCAGAAGCTAAGAACGTAAGTTGTGTTTATTTTAAGTTCAAACATCCTCCTGTGTTCGCAAAAATCTAGGAAATATTCGTTTTAATAACCAGAGGAGGTGGGTATGCAACTGACTATAGACGAAGATCATGTACTGTTATATATAACTTTTACAGATGCCATGTATATTTTTGTTCAGTTTAATATATATTTACAAGCATATAAGGAATTGTTTCATAATGGAATTGTTGAAGACTTGAATTGCGCTAAGATCATCTACATTATATTTAAATTCTCAGTGTCTATTGCCTTGTAATTGTACTGAAGATTGTACATGGGAAAACATTGTATTCATGTGCTGTATTATCTCTTTCCGCAGGAAGAGATCAAGCAAAAATCTCAATTAATGAACACACTGGAATCAGAAGCATCAATGAACCTCTTTCTGGGCACTTTCAAATTCCTTAAACCATTGTACTTTTAAATTGTAAAATATACAGTGTGAGTTTTAAACATTTTAAAAGTCTTATTTTAATTATTTAAAATTCAATTTTTTTAACAAAGCAAATTCAATTTTATGAATTTTTATTAAAGAAAGCCACTATGAGGGCATTAACTTAAGAATACATGCATTTCTTACTGACATATTATTTATCCATCTGAAACTGAGATGAAACTGTGTGTTTTCATTGCACTTTATATTTGCAATAAAGAATTTTTCAT
The DNA here is from genome assembly GCF_059453375.1 of Lepisosteus platostomus. Classification (NCBI taxonomy): domain Eukaryota; kingdom Metazoa; phylum Chordata; class Actinopteri; order Semionotiformes; family Lepisosteidae; genus Lepisosteus; species Lepisosteus platostomus. Next base: position 26,671,729 of record NC_142623.1, read on the forward strand.
AATAAAACTTATTGTATGTGTTTTTCCCTCATTCAGTACCGTGAGATTTAATATTTCACTTAAGCATTGTGTTGAGCATTAGGCCTGACCTTAACCTTGTCTTCCACTGCACAAGACAAGAGGTCCAAAGACAAGAACAAAGACAAACAAAAACAAATAAAATTACACAAGGTCATTTCTACAGCACTATAATTAATTTCTGCAGTTGCCTCCTGCTTTTAAATACTGATATTTTCTGCTCACCTATTCTTTGGCAAGTACAACTTTTACATTCATTTAGTTTTTCCGTCTCCTTATTATCTCACTGGATAGTAGAAGGTTTTTTTTTATTTGTAGAGATAAGTGTGGCAGTTTGTAAACTTACATATCACTGGCTTTCACCCTGAGTTTCAGAGTTTCTTTTAGAAAGTCCTATGCTAGTCTAGATGATCTCCATACAAATTTTCTCAGGTGTGTGAAACAACCACTGTAAATCTGTCAGCACTGAGAACTGCTTTTCATATTACTAACACCGTAAATATAACACAACAGACTGGCATGCTATTTGGTCCAAATTAGGTATCCATATCTAAAGGTGGTACGGCGGTACAGTGGTTAGCATTGCTGCCTTGCCCTGAGTCATTCCGGGTTACTGTCTGTGTGGAGTTTGTATGTTCTCCTCATGTTCGCATGGGCTTTTGCCAGGTGCTCTTGTTTTTTCCCACGGTCAAAAGACATGCAATAGGTTAATTGGTTTCTGGAAAAATTGGCCATGGTGTGAGTGCATGTGTGTCTGTTCATGTCTCTGTGTGCCCTGTGATGGACATCTATCCAGCCTTGTGCCTATTGCTGACTGGGATAGGCTCCTGCTCCCCTGCCACCCTGTTCTGCTTAACAAGGTTTAGTAAATGGATGGATTGATCCCTATCTAAAGCAGAATTTTGAAAAGGCATTTGACAGAAAAGAAAACTCTGAAACCCACCCAAATGTATTGGACAGTCTTTCCAAAGAGTAACTTTCCTTGTTTGTAAGAGTGAAAGAAATGGTACAATAAAACAACACTAATGTTTGCACTAATATTTTGCAGCCCTTACTTGTGGAATGGAGCTGTAATTGAGTTCAATGGCTTTTCTCTTTCTCTTATGTAGCAAGGTAACTTATATATACAGTACCTCGATACATCTGTCTCTATTGTTCTCAGGAAACCTAGATGACAGATAAACAGATAAGATAAACAGATACTTTATATGCTTGGACAAAGATCTCTCAGAAAATCCACTGAAATTCTGATTCAAATGAAAAATTTATTGGAATGAAAAGAGTATATGTGCACTCCTCCCATAAGAATGATCTCTATCGTATCAAAGTTGTATTATGTACAGTAGGAGCCTGGAAAGTTATTGTTATGACAACTGTAGTAGCCAAAGAAGGAACAGAAACAGAAAATGCAAAACCAAGAGGTACTATAGAATAGCTTTGTACATAGACAGCATCTCATTCATTGTGCATTATTTGGGTTATACTGTACAGGTTTTGTAATTATTTTTAGAAATTCATGATTAACTCCACACACAAATTCTGAAATTCTGAAAAGATATGTAATTATAATGTATGTATATGTATGTATCTATAATACACTTTTTCTTTTACCTTAATTAGTTGTTCTGTCCTTCTATTCATTGGATTATAGAATTCTTAAATACGCAGCCAGGAGACGTACTACACATAACCACGTTGACATTTGACCCTGTTCTTTTTTTGGCATCTGAATCTAAAGTGTGAATCCACCAGGGGCAGTTGTGGGTCTGTTTCCATTACAGACAGAAACTTAATGGTTATAACATACTGTAGCAGCACCCATTTTCTGTTCATTCATTTTACATTATAACACCCCAGTGCAGGCTTCACATTACCTTCTGCACAACAGTGGAAAACAAAAGAAGAGACAGCAGAAGAAGAGGGTGTAACTTGAGTCTTTTGCTTTGATTATAGTCTGATCTATGCCTGCTGTAGTAAAGCGCAGGACAGGTATCTCTCTACTTTTTATTCCAGATAGCTCTCAACATGGAAGTTTGCATAATCATTTGCACTTTGCTTCTTTTTTGGTATTTTTAAAATATACTAAAGCATGTTCCAAAAATGCAGTTCACAAGATGTTCTTTCATGCTCTGCAAAAAATGTTAACGTTAAATGATTGTTCTACACAAGTTTGTGTTCAGCTCTGCAGTGTTGTGACTCACCCCAAGACCCTACACACCTCATGCACACAGCATTTTGATCTTGTTTTGTCGGTGGGCTCCAATCCAGTCCCATTGTTTACTGTATGTATGAGCACATTACAGGTTCCAAACCAACAAATATATCAGCAAAGTACAGTAGATGTAATCTCCAGGAGAACACAGAGATTACTGAGCATAGAAACTGATTTTAAGCATAAAACAATGCTACCATCCAACAGCAGACACAGTGTTATAAGATTAATGAAAAAAATAATTGCTTACACTTATATAGCTATTTTCTGGACACTTCACTCAAAGCACTTTACAGGTAACGGGGACTCCCCTCCACCACCACCAATGTGCAGCATCCACTTGGATGATGTGATGACAGCCAAAGTGCACCAGAACGCTCACCACACATCAGCTATCAGTGTGGAGGTGAACAGAGTGATGAATCCAATTCATAGATGGGGATTATTAGGAGGCCAAGATTGGTAAAGGCCAATGGGAAACTTGGGCAGGACACTGAGGTTACACCCCTACTCATTTTGAGAAAGAACCTGGGATTTTTGAATGACCACAGAGAGTCAGGACCTCAGTTTTACATCTCATCCAGAGGATTTTACAGTATAGTGTCCTCTGGATAAGATGGGGCATTAGAACCCACACAGACCACAGAGTGAGCACCCCCTGCTGGCCCCACGTCGAGCAGCAACCTTAGTTTTTCCCTGGAGACCTCCCATCCAGGTACTGGCCAGGCTCACACCTGTTTAGCATCAGTGGGCAGCCAGTTGTGAGTTGCAAGGTGACATGGCTGCTGGCTAGGTCCTAATTATTATATTAAATTATGTCCTAATTGTTATATTACCTATAGTATTACGTTACAATATACTTAAAAGACATTAAAAACACAAAAATGAGTATTGGAACTAATAGCATTTATAAAGTATCTAATGCCTCTCAGTATATAATGCTATATACAATTTGGTTAAAAATATGGAGATAAATATTTTCCTATTTTTTAGGTACTGAGATTAGTGTTTTGTATAACGTTTTTATCATTAAAGTTACTTTAGGAACAAAATATGGACAAATTCATACAGGACAAATTAAAAATGATTTCTTGGTAAATTAATAAACACTCACCAAAATTTGGCATGTTCACATCTTTAGATCAAAGTTCTGTTTGTGTCATTTTATAACTAGGTTTTTTTCCTGTTGTCTAACAGTCAAAAAATGCACTGTGAGATGTGTCAGTTTCACAGCCTTCTCGTCATTATTTATAGAGACACCCTAATAAAGGGCACCATGAAGTGTTTAAATCCTGCAGAACAAAGGGTGTAGAAACTCCTCAGGTGGCCTGATGGTGAGGTGTCTTCTATTCATATTTGTTGTCACCGACTCACTCTGAAAATGCTTGCTGACAAGAAAATGACACTGCTCTTCTTCTGAACACACGTCAGCTGTGACAACCACTCGTAAGTGACAGTCATATAAGTTTATTGGAAACTCCCATAGTTCTTTAAATATTTGCCTTTGTAAATACCAGTTTTTCTTTTTCAAGATCCCAAATGAGAATTTAAAAAGAGGAGAGTAGTGATGAAAGAAGAAATTGAGCTCTCTAACTCCTGCCATGATGCTTCTCCTCAGAGTACTAGATGAGAACCTTGACTCAGAGGCTTAATAAAAACCAGACCACATTATTTAGCCTGCTGTTGCTCTAGGTTGGACGTGCCCAGTTGTTCAATGACCCCTCCATGAGCTGGGTACAGTAGAGGCCATTTCTGCAGATCACAATCCCCTTTCTCTAATTTGGTGGTGTTTAAAAAAGGATGAAAATAAATTAGTAAACCAAAATGAAAATAGTAAAAATAAAAGATAGGTTTTATGGTTGTCTTTGAATCCATCAGCTGCAGCACACCTGGGGAGATTAAGGATTCCAGTGAAACATATACTCAGTTAAGATAAGAAGTTACAGACTCAGGGAAGATAGAGATCCAGAAGCAATGCATTTCACAAGGAAAAGATGTGAAGCACACATGTTCTACACCAGGGGTGTCCAGACCTGGTCCTGTCCTGGAGAAAACTAATCACGGTTTCCTAGGTTACCCTTAAGTCACCAATTCATGAGCCTTCTGTACTATTTAATTGTGATCAATTTAGCAGGGATTTGTTAAATTAAACAAATTACAGATCATTTGGAGTAAACGATACCCTTCATACCTCAAGTACCAGAGTCTCCTTAATAGAATAAATTACTTACTTAATTTACTTGACCAACTTAATTTACTTGACCAACCGACTTTACAAATGTTTGTCGTCTTTTTAAAACTGGCAATTTAGAGTGGCCAATAAGACCTAGAGTGTTGGGGTTTTGCGGGACCTAGAGCATAGATCTCTGTTCTGTTCAGTACTGGCATTCTTTTTAAAGTGTCGCTTTGCTGTTTTTACGATACAGCAGTAGGGAAAAATCTCATATTCCAAGGCCAAATCCTTACAAGATGCACAGAACATCCATCACAAAACTATCAGGATAAAGGCTTCTCAGAAATGTTTTGGTATTTACTTTTTGTTTTATTTTGGTATTAATGTATGAAAAATATAACAGGTATTTTCTATTTTGAACATGCAAATAAGCACTTTTAAAATAAGCTATTATGGGCTTTGTGAATCTTTTATGTATTTGCTTGCTCTTGTTGGCATGCAGTGGTTTTTGTAAGTTTAAAATGTTCAGGTTCAGAATAATTATTTTAAAGTCCCATATTGCCCTCTAAAGGTCAGTTTGTAGATCTGCGCAAAAAAAGTCCTAAAGCGCCATACTCCCTACAGGCCAATCTGAAAGTCAATGAAATATTACAAGATGATGAAAAGTTCTGAGGTTTCTTGATTTAGTATATAGTCAGTATCTAAGTTTTGCAAGACAAAACTCATCTGATTTCAATGCACTTAAATGACACATTTCTTATGTACTTCAATCAAATGGTTTGCTAAAGCAATTCAAGCATACCACCATATTGTCACAGGGCATTTACTGTATGTGTCTTATAGGGATATATTTCTTATTTAGCTTTGATGTAATCCATCCAACTTCTAAAACACTTATTCAATACAGAGTTGTAGAACTTTTATATAAAATAATAAACATTTTATATACAAGAAGTATAGCACAGAAAAATGTTGTATCATCTTTCTTCAACCTTATTTTCTTTCCATTTTATGTTCATATACCCCAAAGAGACCCATTTTCACATAAATTATGTTATATTTCACATAAATGAAAATGTAATTGTGGACGTCCAAATACTGGACACTGTACTGCTATTGAAATATCAATATCATCAGAAAAACATTAATGTAATTAATTAATTTGTTCTGGTGCTGTGGGGATAAATACAACATACAGTGGCAGAGAAAAACTTGCCTGTTCTGAGCTAGCCAAAATGTTACCTTGGTAACAATTTATTAAACTTTGATTAAAATTGTGAAAGTGATTTATTAAAGTCTTCTAGTTATCAGTGAAAAGTACTGAGATTTGTAAAACAAAACTAAATTTAAGTAATTCCCGATAAGGAAATCAAACACTATTACAAGGTGGAAAATGAGAATTAATTATTCCCATTATGGCATCCCAGAACAAAACTGTACATCTGGATTCAATTGAAGATTTGCTCTTTATTGAGGAAATCAGTACAAAACACTTAAGCCACAGGTAGCTTTATCTATTTTTACACAGCTCTGATTCACAGTATACCATTTTAAAAGACATGCCCCTAATGGTGAATGGAGAGTAAGTTTGCACTTTGCCAGAGGCTAAGGATCTTCTAGGTTTAAGATAACTTTTTGGTCTTGTAAGTCTACATAAGTGTCAAAGTCTTGTTTCCGTGACATCTTGTTCTTGAGAATGTACCCTTTCGTAACATTTCAGCATTTTGTATTCAGTGAGACTATAAAAAGAGGGAACAGAGTTGCATAGGATATAGACAAGATAAGATAAATAGACATATACAGTAGCATATGTATCAGAGAAAAAAAGATATTGTGCTGCCTGTTAAGGGGTACAACAAAAGGGTGTTCTCCAGGCCAAAGAATAAGATGAAAAGTGACTCCAGAACAACAACTGTCTTGACTGCTCTGCTCTTTCTGAAGAATTTTGAGTTCCATCAAAACGGCCGATATTTTATTTTTGTAGTTGGACAATCCATAGATTGGTGGAATAATTTTTAAGAATTTAAAGCAGCTGAGGAGATAATTTAAACTGGTTTCCACTGCTCTGGAAACCCTGTAAAAGTAGATTAAACATTTGCAGGCAGGATCACTGAAAAGTGCACTGGTTTCTCCAAATATAGATAAAGATGGGCAATATGGGATCCCCAGACTCACAGTCAAGATAACATTAACCAATGCCAAGCAAGATTGTCCTTCTCCACTGGACTGATCTGGACGCCACACATGTCAGCATGTGTAGACGTTGCCACAACAATGGCATTTGCTGGGATTCTAATAAGTGCAAGCAGGAAGAGTACTCCTCTAAAAAGAGAATAGCCATCCATACTGAAGTGTAGTGACATAAAATTGATTACTTTAAATCACTTTGAAGAACACTTAAAGAAATGTGCTAAGACCAGCCCAGTACTCATATTTCAACATTTGACAGTTCATAGGATGTTATAAAAAAAGAACAACAGCACATGTTAACAAAACAATTAGGGACATAGAAGTTTAGAAGTTTAGGTACAATGAAGAAAGTGATACCTACTGATAGTACTTGGCTTCAATACATTTGTCACCTTTGAGCTACAATTTCCATTAAATAACTCAGTTTTAAGAAAGATAATGGAAACGTCTCATAGAAACTTCTTCTACTTAGTGCTAGTGAAAAACAGCAAGACTTTAGTGGAAAGAAGCAAACTCCAGAAATCGAATAATTCTGTCTATGAAAAAAGCACCAAGTGAACGACTGCAGAATTCAGAGCCCCATCTGCACATCAGATAGCTGAGATAACTAGGTGAACAAATAGATGTTAAATAGTGAGACAGGCAGATGAAATTGCTCATCTTCAGGGAATGTAAAAGTGCTGAAATTCCATTCATAGCAGACATTTGTATCTAGTAAAAATAGACAGAGATGAGATTGGATTTATAAAATGTGACTATATGTATGGATTTAATAATGTGACCCAAACAAAACAATATGTTTTTATTTTATCAGAAAAACATTGAAACATCAGGTACATAAAGCCTTATTGGATGAATGCTAAAAAAATAATAGAAAACCAAAAACATAATAATGTGTGACATCAAATAACCTACATAAAAGATTATTGAGTGATAAAGGAAAGCTTACTTTCTATCACAAGATAAATATAATAATTAGATGTTTGTTTTTATCTACATATTCCGTAAATGAACTAATTTGTTAACTCCTTCAATTACTAAGAACGACAAATTATTTCCAGTGCCACTCCAATAATTTGCTTTTTAATTAATAACTATAATAATGTTAAATATGGCATGATTATTATTATTGTTATTGTAATTGTAATGTGCAGAGGTAATGCATTTCGAGGTAGATTTGTATTGCACCAATAGACACTATTATATGAAATTAGACACTAGAAATTAACATCACTGTCAAAAGGATAAACCCCATAAAAGTTACTAAAGCTTTTATTTTCATTCATTTACTTTGTAATCGCTTCTTCCATTTCGGGGTCACAGTGGAGCCAGAGGAAACCCAAATGTGGAGAGCAAATACATTCCATACAGATAGCACCCCAAGTCCAGAATAGAGCCTTGCGCCATGAGACAGCAATGCTAACCACTGTACTGCTCTACTTTAGTAACATAGTTCTGAATGTATGTAGTAACAGGCATGGAATCCAAAATATTTACTGGGGCATGAAACTGTAAATAATACCTTTTCTGAGTTCCAAAAACAAATATTATAGCTGTGAGAGAAAAATATTCTTTTTAAACATTTAAATAAACTCTATTATACAATGTATACAATTTTCATTTAATAAATAATAGCTACTGTATATAACTATAGGTCATTAAATACATTTTCTAATATTTTATACATTCATAAATTGTGATTATTATTACTATTATTATTAATAACAATAATATTTTCATTAAGAGTTTACTTAATCTGATTTAAGAATGAAACAATACATTCTGTGACATTTCATTAATACATTTACATAAATAAGCCAGCTAATGTACATACATTAAGAACAACACATTTTAAAATAGTTTTTCTAAATTCATAACCTCCAATATGTAAACTATCTAATAAGAGATATAACAATATCATGCTGCAATTATATTTAGCAAGCTATATCTTAATCAGGTTTCTTATTAATGTTTTCTTGTATTTTTGTAGTTTTTGTAGATATGTCTGTAGTTTTAAATAATTCAAACAAAATGCTGAATTGTCTTATTGTTCATAGGATTCTTTACAGCCATTATAGCTCAAGCTTCTTCTTGGAATTCAATATAACACAAGGTTCAGAGAGCCAGCAGGAATAAGATAATAAGAAATGTAGCGTTGCTGGTCAACTGTTGTTCAGCATAAATTAACAGGCAGGTAGAATGAAAGAAGAAAAAAGAAAGGTTCAGTATTGTTGTTTATAATTCTACTTCCAGTTTTGAATTATCTTCTACTTGTTCCTTTAGAGCTCATACACTGACACAGCTCCTTGCTTGAACCTGTGTTGTACAGTGGAGAGTACACATAAGTTGTATCTGTTCTCTAGCTTAAGCTGATTATGATGAGGGGCTTCAGATCTTGTCAATAATGCCAAATGGTGTCACATGGTGGGTAGCATTGCTGTCTTGAAGTGCTGGGGCCTTGGAATCAATTCTGCACCTTGAGTGCTATCTGTGTAGAGTTTCTATGTTTTCCCCATGTTTGTGCGGATGTCCTCCCAGAACTGTGAAGCAGCAATTCTAACCACTGTGCTGCCCTAAACTCTTTTTAAAAGTTCTTTTATTCCCAGATTTTGTCAGTGTATCTCTTATTAATATTAAGTTAAAAGGTTTGTGGTCTGTGTTATCTTCCCAGTAGAGTGAGATGAAAATTCACAAGGAATCAGAGCAAAACTGGAAAAGTCAAATCTGTCAGCGGGTTTTTGTTCTCCCTGTGTTTGTGTGGGTTTCCTCCCACAGCCCAATGATACACTGCTAGGTTAATTTGCTTCTGGGAGAGCTGGCCCTGGTTTGTCTGTGTCTGTGTGTGCCCCATGATGTGCTGCTGTCCCATTCAAGTTATATCGTGCCTTGCACCTGTTGCTTTTTGGCTCCCCCTGTATTGGATAAATCAATATGTGTAAGGGTACGGTTAGGATTGTATTTCTGTACCTGAAACCCCTAGAGAGCAGACAAATTGAGACTGTATCATGGTTATAAAACCTTATAACTTCACATAATCTTTTCATTTAATATTGAAAATATTCTTTTCAAATGATCAAGCAAATGATGCAAATGATCAGCCGTTTAATGAATTGAACGATCACGTCTTAAGGCAGAATGGAAATTCATTATCATGCTTACTCAAAACAAGTTTATTAAAACCTTTTATTTGATTTTCAGTCCATCTCCTTTTTACATTAACTGTTTGGGATATCTGGCTTTTCTGACAAATTATTTGTGATATTACAAAATATATCTTAGAATTGTGAGGTGAGTTTGACCAATTTACCAAAAATCAAATGTAATATTTTGCAAACATAAGACAACTCACTGATTTTTTAAAGATTTTGTTTTGTAATTTTGTCTCTTTTTAAAATGTATACTACAATGAATAAAATTTGTAACAATGGGCTATTTTTTAGTTCCTCTTTAGCAATGTACTTCTAACATAATTCTCTGAAATCCCCTGTGGGCATCAAATAGGAAGTATTTAACACAATTTATTAAAACAGCTGTCAAGAAATAGAAAATAACTTCCTAAGTGCCACTCCAGGAAGCCTGATTATCGTATCTGTTCCAAACTCTTCGAGATTTACTTTTCATTTAAATTGTACTTTGGAGACAGCAGGGTTTAGCAAAGAATTTCGAGTTGAATTCATTGCTATTAAAATCTTAAATATTTCATATAAATAATTATCATATAAAATGAACTGTTTGTAAAAAATTGTAATGTAAAATCCCATTCATATTTATTTAATATATTTCCTTCTCGACCGTATGCAATGCGAGGATTGAAAAAAGACATTGGAAAACACAAACGCTTATACTGTAGCTGCCTCTTAGTCTTACTGCACCAGTGGGTGTGTCTCCACCTGCTGGCGTAAATGCTAATTAGAAATGCGGTTCAATAATAGTGTACAATAAATTATAAATAGTCCGGTATTCTAAAATATATTTCAACAACGCCATTTAATAAAGAAAGACACTGTATTTTAAAAAGAACATTGTAAGACATTTAGCTTCAATCTCAAGGTTAATTTAGCATTTAAATTGCCTACTACAGTATTTCGTTATGCATTTGTTAAGGCTTTACAGACTTACAGACGCAAATACCCACTTAACCTGAATATTATTTTTGTTGCTTAGCAATGCAGACTATTTGCCCAAGTGAAACACGTTTATTTTAAACATAACTATGTTGTGATCAATAAAGGCAGACTTTGAAACCTGCTTTTATGTCTGCTCAACGAAAAGCCTCGTTTGTTGACCGATTTTAAGGTTAAACGAAAGTCAATAAAACAGAGTATACTTACTTCTAATTCAAATTAAATAATGTTGTACATGAAAGAAAGTGTTTAGTTGAGTCTACTTGCAATCAAAACATTAATACCGGCACCAGCCGTTGAGCATTTATCAAGATTCCGGTTAATTACAGCGAAATGCTAGTAACTGCTTCCTCTTTAGAGATTTTTACACAGTACCACAGGGTTACTGTATTTCAAAATAGGGTAGATACAGCTTTATGATTGAGGTCGCTATGGATTGTGGGAATCGGAGACACTGCCCAGGCTTGTTTTATTGGAGCTGCAGGAGACAGTAGACATATTGCTGTGCTTTATTCTGTAAGTAACTGACATTCTTTGATATTAATTTACACCTATTTCGCCCTGAAAAATCAAACGCCGCATTTTTTTTTCTGGAAAAACATCATCTGCCTTACCAGTCACGTCTTTAACCCAGTCTACCCATTTTACTTGTAGATCAGGGCCGTGTGACTTGAATTGTATTTATAGGCTACATTTATGTTTAGCAGAATCGCAGCCCCGCTGATGAAAACAAAAAGCATACTGCTGCGTAATATCTTTGCGGGAGAAAACATGTGTCATGTGTAATACAGATTGTTGTCTCATTATTTGTGTCATTAATGTTTGGTAATATTTTGTATATTTCTTTGATGGTAACATTTTAAAACCCGGAAACCGAACCATTCTAGTTTCTAACACGACATTATTTCCAGTATTTCATTTTTTTGCTTTATGTAATATGCATATTTAACAACATATAAATATCTATATATTCATTATACTTTATATCATAAGATGGAAGAACGTGAAAAATGAGAAAGTGGTAATATAGAACAGTATGTTTTCTGTTTACTTTTAATACCCTTTAGCTATACATCCTGAGGGGAGAAAATAGTTCGTGTCTACAGAATATTATGGTTAATGTAGTACACTTTGCACATTCGCATTTCTGATGTTTATGAAGCTAAGCACTCTGATTAATTTTATCTGCTCTTCTTGGATTTTTTTTTTTCATTTTTATATTTTCTACAGCCAAAGACAGTGACAGTGACAGTAACAAAAAAAATCAGTGTTTAAAATGGGACAATAGTAATACAGTTTTTAATTCTGTATTAACTTTAGAATGTGGTACCAATATTTGGCCTCTTCGAATTGTATAATAACGTTTTATTTGTCATCCTACATTCACTAGAATGCACATAAAGTAACCAACGTTTTATATAAAGTGTATTAACTCAGTGATTCTGATCATTCAAAAACCATGCAGAATTGAAGACGCTTGAAAAAAGTGATAGCTGAATACAAAACATTTCTGTCACACAAAAACAGCAGTTATCTACTTCATGTTGCATAAAATGCTTTTCTCCGAGGACCCTGGAATTTTAATTACCTTACACTGATGTTTATATAAAACCTGGTATTCAGCTGCTTTCCTCTCTATTTTTCTCTTATTGTTGTATGTTTTAATACTAATTCCTGTCTTATTAATCAGTATATCTGTAGCTATAGTATTGCATGTATTAAATGTAGCTACAATATTGTAGCTGTGAGTAATCTATTTACATTTTTACTGCTCACAGAAGTAATCCTTTTTAGTCATCTGTAACCCACGATTTACATTTGAAGTGACATGTTTGCGTTGCTGATGAGTTATAGACGTTGCTTTCATAACTCACATGTGAGATGTTTTTATTTTTTCATGTCCCTCCAGAAATCTCTTATTGCTAATTAGATATTTAGTATACACTATTATTCTATCATAATTGTTGTTATATGACACATTTTAAATATTTTCTTTTACTTAATATGTTGTAATCTATTGTAACTCTGTAAAATTAGTGGTGTAATTTGTAAACTCCACATGAGGCACTTAAACAAAAGACTAGTCATTTGGGAGTTAAGAAGCTGTTGCCTAGCAACCTGTACCTGAAAGGCAAGTGTGCCCCTGAGGAAGTAGAGAATTAAAATGCATCTAAACAAAAGCCAGACAGGTAAAGCCTGTAATAGGAAGACATAGATCAGTCAGAATACTAGAATTAAACTCGTATTTTATTACAGCAGTATCTAATTGTTACCGGTGTAGTAAACCACCGCATTCTCTTTTAAATTATTTAACTGAGATCTATTTTAAAAAGCTCAATATAATTAAACTAAAATGTTCACAATTTACAGGACTGTGACCTCTTAAATAAATGAAAGCGCTGCTTGTGTTTTACATTTAGGCCATATTTATACAAGTATATTATGATTTTACATACTTGTGCTATTGCTGGAAAAGGTGATATGGATATGTTTGAGAAAGAGAAAAAACTTAAATTTATCTTTTTTTAACATGCTGAACAAAATTCAGAACTTTTTTGTGAAAAATGTGTTTGATACTTGTATGTCTGCAACACATAATAATGATCATAATAATAATTCATTAATTTATTTTTAAAAATCTTACAATTATAAAGCACTTTTCTGGAGACTTCACTCAAAAGACCTTTACATGTAATGGGGACTCCCCACCACCACCAATGTGCAGCCATCACCTGGGTGGCAGGCATAGTGTGCCAGAATACTCACCACACACTAGCTATCAGTGGAGAGCAGAACAGAGTGATGAAGCCAATTCATAGATGGGGATTATTAGGAGGCCATGATTTGTAAAGGCCTAGGGGAAATTTGGACATGATACCAGGGTAAGACCCCTACTTATTTCAAGAAACATCCAGGAATTTTTAATGACCACAGAGAGTCCGGACCTCGGTTTTTGCATCTCGTACAAAGGACTGGGCCCTTGGGCTGTGTCCCCATCACTACACTGGGGCATTAGTGCTCACACAGACTTTAGGGTGAGTGCCCCCTGCTGACCTCACTAACACCACTTCCAGCAGCAACCTTAGCTTTCCCAGGAGGTCATCCATCCAGGTACTGACAGGACTCACACCTGCTTAGCTTCAGTGGGTTGTTAGTTGTGAGTTGCAGGATCATAAAGCTGCTGGCAAATTATACTGCTAAATCAGAAACTGTGAAAGTGTTTTTACCCCCACTAAAATGCTCTTGTTAGGTATTTCAATAAATATCTGTACAGACATGTTGAGGAGAGTAAACAGAACATTAGTTTCCATGGCATTGAGTTTTTTTCACTTCTCCAGACCTACAATTTCAGACTGGCAACAGCACTATGTCTAGCCGAGGAGGAAAGAAGAAGACTACAAAGACATCTCGGTCTGCGAAGGCTGGGGTTATTTTCCCTGTGGGCAGAATGCTGCGCTACATTAAGAAGGGGCACCCCAAATATAGGATTGGAGTAGGAGCCCCAGTTTACATGGCAGCAGTCCTGGAATACCTAACTGGTGAGAACTAAGCAACTCTCTCTGTACTTTGATCTTAGGAAAGTTTTTTATCTCCTGTTTCATTTATATTACAATAAATAGTTCATTTTTTATATATCCAAAAAGTACCAGATACCTAATCAATATAGATATATATCCAGAATTAAATATTGAATACATATATGTTTAGTTACAAATAATACTTAAAGCAATACTAAGAGGCCATTTCACTTTTTTATATATTGTATAATTGTATATTTCTTTGTTTGCTGCCTTGTTGAGGTTGAAAATAAAAAGGTTCATGTAGTACCCTGCAAAGGGCTGTGCCAGAAACAAAAATAATCTAATTATCTAAGGTAATCCATGTAGAAAATCAGATTTTAAGTCCTGCTTACTTAAGAAATGTCAATTAGTAAAGGATATTGCATTAAACATGTTTTGTTTTTGTTTGGAGGTTATTATAAATTCACAGTAGCAAGAAATACACTAAAGCAGTGCTTAAAATGGTCTTTACAAATAGTGATTAGAGTTGAAAGGCTTGTTCACAGCTGTTCTCATGTGTTTCTACAGAGAAGTCACTTAAACACCACTGATAAACATTTAAACTACACAGGAATGTGTAAACAAAGTTGTTTTACATGTGATAATCCACAATACTAGGTGGTGAGTGATGATAACAAGGCCTATCTGATGTGAAAAATGCTTTGATGCATTTTGGAGAATTGCTTGGATATTGTTCACCCACATTAGGTTAGCTTGTTAATTTTCTAACACGTTTTTTTATCCCTTTTAAATATGCTTTTTTGAAACACTGAATCCCTGACTTGATTTACAGTTTTTTATATCAACTTTTTTTTAATCAATTAGTGTGAGTATTAGTGTCACTTTCATTTTATCAAGACATTACCAAAGTTAAACATTTAAACGTTTTAAAGAGTAGAATATGCTCATTTTGCTGCGAGAATGCACTTTCTGTTGGACACGCAGTACATCCTCCTTGCAGTAACCTTGGTTTATAAGAATAATTATACATAATCCTCTCAGGAAATATACTCAATAGAGAGGCAATGAGACACACACTAAGGGACAAAAAAGCTCAAATGTTGAATTTCTTGGGTTTTTGTATATTTGAGTCCCTTAAAATGCTGTTCTTAGAAATTAATTGTAATTTCCTTTAATTTTATGTTTCAGCTGAAATCTTGGAGCTAGCTGGGAATGCTGCCCGGGATAACAAAAAAGGACGGGTCACTCCCAGGCATATCCTGTTGGCTATCGCAAATGATGAAGAACTCAACCAGGTGTTACTTTTGGTGTTTTAAGACCATAATTATGATAGGTTTCCGGTACTATAAGCCAAGGCTGGCACTCTAATTTGGAATTATATTTTCCACCACTTGATTTTCAATATTCAGAATTAAATATAAGGGCCAGGGTCACAAGTGCTCTGTGGAGAACATTAACCTCAAGCTAAAACACTAGACTCGGTATCATAGAAATGTACTTTAATCTGAAAACAGTAAAGGAACTTAGCTTTGTTGGTGATGTAACATCATTTTACATCACTCATGTGTATGTTGCAATCAGTAGGTATTTGAATCTGAATATTTTGTAAAGTACAGAGTCTTGGTTTTTTATAGTGGTACAGACACAAACCATTTTTTGTGCCTAGGTCTTATGCATTTCACAGGGCCTAAAATAGAAGAGAAAAAAAGATTGTAATGTGTTCTACCAGCAATAATATTCTGTGCAAAATGGAAACTTCCTTAGTGTCCAAAGATATTTATGTGATTCTTCTTGAATGGACATGCGCCCTTTTGTGTTTCCAGTATTTTACCTCCTCATTTAAAAAAAGCATTCCTTCATAGTGTGTTTTCCCATTCATAGCTGCTGAAGGGAGTAACAATAGCTGCGGGGGGCGTTCTGCCTAATATTCATCCAGAGCTGTTGGCTAAAAAGCGAGGATCCAAGGGGAAACTTGAAGCCATCATAACCCCGCCTCCAGTCAAGAAATCTAAATCTTCTCCTGTGAAGAAATCGACAGCAAAGAAGGCAGGGGGCAGAAAGGGAGCCGGGAAGTCCAAGGTAAGCCAGACATCACTCACCTCCACCTTTGATGCAATGCCTTTTCTTTAAGGAACATCATAACTTTGTTTAGAGGCATGAATTCATACCAAAATAGTTAAAAAATGCCTACTTGCAAAAGTAGTGCATAAGATCATTCTCCTTATGCCAGTCCTTTAGAACAGCAGGAGACGAAACTGTCTGTCATTATTTCTTAATAATTGTTATTGTATCAACACTCGGTGGCACAGTGGTTAGCTTCTCAGTGCTAGAGCCCTGGGTTCAGTTCTGAACCTGGGCTGCTGCCTGCCTGAAGTTTGTACAGATGCAGCCATTCAAAATGAGCGGTAAAAACCCGCGGTACAGTAACCAACCCGCGGGGCACCGTAGGGCACCGCAGGGCAAGTGATTGGCTGGCCAAAATGACCGACAGGGGCACTCGTGGTGCATTGGTTGGTAGTGCAAAGATTTAATCATTTAATGTCTTTACTGTGCACATTTTAATCCGCTTAGTTTTGAATATTTATATGGATTTTACCAATAAAGGGAAATTTTAGTAGCTGAGCATAAAAAGAAGAGGAGCATAACGCATCTGAAGGTCATAAACGATATTAATTTAGGAACATAAACATTACTGTATGTATGTAAACTGTACTGTGTATGGCTGGTCTTGGTAGTTTAAAGAAAAAATACACACCAGTCTTCCATTTCTCCCTAAACATTTTAAGCATGAAAGTTTTATGAAACGGTACCCAAATATGCGATTGCTGTATAGAATGAATTTTAATTTAAAAAAATTATTTAACACGAACATTAAGCTGTTTACATCTTCCGCCTGAGAACAGTCACCCGTTGCTACCCAACGCAGAAACAGCCACTAACTAGCAAAGAGAGGACATTAGCTACCCAATATGATAAAGAAATAAATGATTATTTTGTTTATTTCTTTTGCACATTTATTTGAACATTTCCATCGATTGTACAAGCACTTGGAAACTGTCCAATCCCTAGTTCATGAGGCATTTTACCGGTCTGGCGCCGGTCTGTGTCTTCCAGGATATAATGCCAGCGAACTCTTGTTTTTATGTCCACTATAACAGACAATCTCCTTTGCTTTTAACCGAGCGTTTAATAATTTCCTAAAATGAAAATGATTTACTTTATTTCCCTCACGGGATCAAAAAAAGTATCTATCATCTGTCTAAACTATGGGACAGAATTCTGGGGTCTCCCCATACCAGAGATTATGGTAGGGCTTCAGAATGGTGATTGGCTGACACCATCTGACACCCCTCTGATTGGAGAAAAAAGACGTGCTGGTTTGCTATACATACTGTACCAGGAAGAGGATTTCTTTCTATTCAAAACGTGTATTTTAAAAGTTTAAGAAGTAAAAACCTTACAGCGTACACAGATTTCTAAACTGATCAGGATCGTTATCTTTGTCTTATGCATAATAATGTTCACCGCTCTGTCCAGCAAATTAATAATAAACTTTATTTTATATAGCGTTTTAAACGAATAAGTAATTAGATTGCTCATAAACCTAATCACTTGCTTTTTCTTTTTATTTAGGCTCAGATTTCAACTATAGATCGTATTATTATAAACCATAATAACAACCAACCAACAAAAACAACCATATAAACATAATACCAACCAAAAACATAGATAACAACCACAATACAAAATCAAATATATCAAACCATTTTACTCTCGCAAAGTCCTCCAATTATCATAATCCCGCCCCTTATGCAAAACCAAACCTTCCTCCCATCCAAGTCTATCCTGTTTATCATAAACAAAATCCACCTCAATTTTCAACATAAAGCATTACACAAAATCAATACCTCAACACTCCATACTCAACAACGATAATTCACAAACAGCCAGAACATGTAACTACACATTCCCAAACAGACCTAATTTCCATAGCCCCGCCCCTTATGCAAAACCAACATCCGTCCCCTGTTCTCTCTCTCCCCTGGCGGTTGTAATTGTTTTTATTTTCAAATAAATTTTAGCAAAGTCATGTATTTTAAAAATCTTAAGATTTTTATATTTATGTCTTTAGTGGTTTCATAAGTGACAAAGGCTAAACTTTCTTGGAAAAATGTCTTTTATGTAAACCATGTTTACTATTAATTCATTCAGGGCTAAAATATGTTCATTGTCTTCTAATGAAAGAAGGGTTCCTTTCGCCGTAGTCGGGTTGAAATTAGAAGCTTGCCACGCCCGGACTGTTACACCAACGCATTAGCATGTTAAAGCGATTTCATTGAGGAGCCTAGCCTTTAACTAGTAAGTACTGTACTTACTGGGTTTTTGAGGGGAGGGGGGTGTCTTTCGCTGGAAATCTCACCTCCTACTTTGAAAATACCCGTGAAACCGGTTCAATTCGTCACAGCCAGCACTCCTGCAGAGAGGGGGGTTGTACTTGCAGTGTATACAGTACACGCGTTATGCTCTTCGTTAATGTCTAAGCCGGAACATATCATTATATCTCATTTTGTATTTCTTAAAAAAAAATCGTTTTCCCAGCCTAACAGTATTGTTTTTAACCTGTAAAGCGCTTTGAGGAGCCACCTTTAAAGGCGCCATATACAATAAAGTTCATTATTATTACTATTGTAAATTTGCTGGACAGAGAGGTGAACATTATTACACAGAAGACAAAGATAGCGATTTACGTTGCATTGTGTATCTTGCTGCTTTAATACAGTTTTAAATAATTAAAAGTCTAAACAGTATCAGCTTTATTTATGGGTTTTAAATAAAGGTGATTTAAACGCGATTTAAAACAATATAAATGTTTATATTGTAACGCATAGGTGACTATTCATTGTTATTAAAATGACTTAAATTCGATCATGTTGTGATATTTAGAAATATACATTTGTTTGGTGCGAGTGAAGTTTTATTTAATCTCTGAGCCATACTGATTCTTCTGGAAGCCAGTTTCCGCCAGGGAGTAAAAAAAAAAAACACACTATGGTATTCTCTCCAATGCAGTGCAGTTAAAAACATACCTCTGATGCTGCTCCTAAATGAATATCGTTTATGACCATCAGAAGCTTTATGCTCCTTTTCTTTTTTCCAGTGGATTGAACAGGGAGAGGCATTTCATGATGTACTTTTCACTGATGAAACAACAGTGGCTCTGGAACAGTTTTCAACCATGTCGTTTTATAAAAAGGGGAGATATGTACACGTTACTGAAGCTAAAAGTTTAGCCTTTGTCACTAATGTAACCACTAAATAAAGACATATAGAAATCCCTACGTTACAGACTGTATATGGCTGGTATTGGTAGTTTAAAGAAAAAATACACACCAGTATTCCACTTTCTCCCTAAACATTTTAAGCATCAGAGTCTTACATGTGGTTATTTCGGAAACGTTTGTACGTGCTCCTTCTGACCATGTTACTGTTTACTGTTACTGACCATATTAAGTTAAGTGCCTGTGGGCACTTTTCCTGTCCGTGGGGGGTGGACCGTCTTTCATTAGAAGGTTAGTCTGTTCTACTCT
This sequence comes from Lepisosteus platostomus, assembly GCF_059453375.1. Taxonomy (NCBI): domain Eukaryota; kingdom Metazoa; phylum Chordata; class Actinopteri; order Semionotiformes; family Lepisosteidae; genus Lepisosteus; species Lepisosteus platostomus. The sequence goes on from NC_142623.1 coordinate 26,691,555, forward strand.
GAGAACCCGAAAGTATTACAATATGTATCTTTATAGCAGGTGGTGTACAGCTTTTTAGTATAGATTACACTTTTCTAAAATGTATTTAAAAAATAAAAACGATTACAATCTAATCTTTCCACGTTTGATCCCAAAATAAATCTAAACAGGGAGAAAGCTATGCTGAAAGTTTATTAAGATACTTAGAAGACAAAGATATCAATTTATGTTGCATTTGATTGTGAATCAAAAAACACATATATTTAAACCCGCATTTGTAACGCCTAGGTGACTATGCATTGTTATTAAAATGACTTAAATTCGATCATGTTGTGATATTTAGAAATATAAATTTGTTTGGTGCGAGTGAGGTTTTATTTAATCTCTGACTCAGTGATGGCCTGGCATGGTGAGGTGCGCTGGCAGCCACCACTGCGTCACAACACACAGCTGCCAGTGCACCTCTACATACCCGACCACCACTGCATCACACAGCTGCCAGCGCACCTCACCATGCCAGGCCACCACTGCGTCACATAGCTGCAAGCGCACCTCACCATGCCAGGCCACCACTGCATCATACAGCTGCCAGGGCACCTCACCGTGTCAGGCCACCACTGCGTCACACATATTTCAGCGCCATATATTTCATGGATATTATGGAATATAATGGATGGATATCTTAGTTATCTTTCTAGTTCACAGGTTTGCATGCATAATTTAATTTTGAAAGCCACTGAGACATCAGGTACTACTGTTGTATTTATGAAAAAGAAACAAAACAAAAAACATACTAACAACTGTGCCATCCTACTCCTTAGTTAATACATTTTATTATTCATAAACAGTTAACATTGTTAGCAAAATATTTTGAATTATATTTAACCCTATTTTTTCTTTAGTTTTGTATTTAACTTATTATATGATAGTCAGACTTAATGTATATTTGAACAATGAAAATATATTTTTACAAGATTTTACATTAAGCACTTAAAATTAATATGGTTAATAATAGTAAACTGTAACATGCTGTAACAAGATCAGTTAAACTGCGAAGAAAATGCTTTCAGAGAAAATGTTTCAGGTGTGAAGAACATAGATCTCCAATGCAATTTCAACCAAACCTGTTCCCACACACCCTGCCCCCACTACCATTAGAATATACACAAACATTTTAGCGTTTCATTCTGAGCAGAAGACCCTCACACCTGAAGAGTGCTGGCTGTGACGAATTAAACCGGTTTTACAGGTTTCAATCACAGACCATGTGACATGGGAGTCAGGAAATTAACACACAGCACCACCGGATTTGATAACGCTATAAAAACGCTATAAAATAATGTGACTTGGCACAGAACAAGTTTACAGCACAGTACAAAAATAAATGCTGACCATGACTTTAGAAGCATAAATTGCCTTACACTCAATTTAAACACAAGCTGTCTTTAGCCCTCTAAGCTGGTTCATACAGAAATGTAGAGATCCAGGCTCAGAACACACAGCTTCATTAGCGAATACATATGCAGGACAACTAGAGAAGACGTTTTACAGAGGATGGATTTTTAGAAACATCCCATCAGTGACATCACTGAAGTCAACTCCTAGGTACTGTAACTGTCGTGTGGATAGTTTCACAAGAATCAGACAAAGGTTTAAGCATCGCTTGTTCTAGATAAAACTGCAAAAAAAAAACAACAACCAATAATGTACTTCTTTGCGGCTCTGTTTGCCCAAATCATATATTCACAACGTGAAATCTAGAAAATAATATTACGTAACCAAAATCCGCAATATGGAAACAGAACCTGTGTAATTGTTGATAGATGATGTACTCGTAACATTTTTTCAAGACGAACTACAACATTTAAAAAATGACTTGTATGTACTTGTTATCTCTAATCAATCCACGGGTCCCAGCACAAAATGAAACTAAAACGCATACCGTTTCGCGCTTCTTATTAGTTGCTCAAAAGTAATTTGACCGTATGAAATGCATAATATAAACCTAGAAACATATACGTGAGCAGTACTTAAGCACTGTAGTATCGGTGTTAAGACATACCTCTCAAATACTGTAAATCAAGTTAAAAATATCTCAAGACCGATTAAATATACATATACATACTGTATACAGTACAGTTTGCATACGGTAATATGTTTATGTTACGCGATTAAAAAATAAATAAAAATGAAAAGTCCAGCACCAGCTGGATTCGAACACACAACCTGCCAGTTGGTAGTCACGCACCTAGACCAGTAGGCTACAATACAGCTCGCATGAACGGGCAGGCGAAACAGCCCTACACAGCCCTGTCGCAGTACACGGATATAATCATACCGTTATTAAATTCTTTAGATACGCGATTCCATATTATATTCCCTTTTAATCAAATTCTAAAAGTATGCTTGTTGACTCCGGTATCACGTTAGTTAAAGACTTCGAAGCTTACAATGTTTAGGGAGAAATGGAATACCGGTGTGTATTTTTCCAAGTATACAGCTTGTCCAAAGTCATCCATTATTAATACTATTAGTAATATCTTCAGAAAAGGCTTTGATGCATAAATATTTCTGATAAAGGTAGGTTGTGTACTTTTGTCCAACTGAGCAATCTTGCTTTCATAAAATATACCAACATTTTAATGACTGATGATTAACATGCTGTAATACACAGTTCAAAATTAAAGGCTCAAATGCTGTAAATGAGAGGTTAAGCTCCCCCTGGCGGTTTTACAAGGCGACGCCGGATAGTTTCCGGCAGAGCGTCAAATGATACGTAACACCACGTGATACCGCGTGACACCGCGACACGCCCACCGGGGTATGCCGCAAAATACCTCACCCATTTTGAATGGCTGCATCTGTATGTTCTCCCCAAGTTCATGTTGGTTTCCTCTGGGTGTTCCAGTTTCCTCCCATAGTCCAAAAACATACTGGTAGTTTAATTGGTTTCTGGGAAAGCAGGCTCTAGGTGTGAATGTGTATTTGTGTCTGCGTCTGTGTGCTCCCTGTTATGGACTGGCCAGTGCAGGATGTACCCTGCCTTGCTCTTGTTCCTTGCCGGGATAGGCTCTGGCTCCCCCGTGACCCTGAATTGGAGGAAATGGTTAGAAAATGGATGGATGTATCACCACACATGCATAATTACGTGTTGGCATTTTCTGCTAAGAATAAAGAAGAAGGGTGTGAGAATTTATAAATATACTGGTATACCACTGTCATCACCCAAGCAATACGTCTCTCTGTCCATTAATTGCTCTTGTATTACTCCAGAAGAAACAGGGCGAGGTGAGCAAAGCAGCCAGCGCAGACAGCACTACTGAAGGCACTCCTGCAGATGGGTTCACCATCCTGTCTACCAAGAGCCTCTTCCTAGGACAAAAGGTACTCATTTTTCCTTCACTCTTGTCAAGCACTTCCAATTTATTCACACTTTTCCTGTAAATGCCCCTTTTCCAGTAAATTTACAGCATCTGCTTTCATTTGCATTGAAAAATGCCATAACTTGTAGTCTACAGCCCATCCTCAGTAAATCTGAGTGAAGTGAAGCTGCCTCTGACTTCCTCCTCATCTGGACAGCTGCACATTAATTGAACTCTCATCCACTTGGAGATAATTCTAGAGAAAGCTCCACTTCAGTGAATAGAAGAAGCATTCCTCCTCATGTAGTCTGAAAAACAAGTGCACCAAGGTTAATGCTGAAGGCAAGCTAATTAAATTGAGGGGGGGAAATTATGTTCAGTTCAGACCTAGAACTATAAAACCAATAAATTACACACAGAGAATGTATATGCATCTAAATATTAAAAGATTTTTTGTGCAGCTTTTGACAATTACTATTTGTCCAGTTTGTAATGCATACTTACATATTGATCCACTGGAAATTAAAATGACATGGCTGACTTAACTTTTTATATTTATCCAGTTTTTAACTTTCACGTGTATAAATATTTACTAAAGCTTTCAAAAATGTTGGCTACAAAAGAGCAGCCAATGAAGTCTTAAGTTAATTCACTGGGTGGCTGCATTGTCAACCTTTCACCTAGAAACCTGTTTCCAAGTATGGCCAGTCCTTGACTATTTCCTGCTTTCTCTCTGCACTGTTTATGTAAAGTTAAATTTCCGCTGTAATAGGGTAGAAAGGCAATGTTGAAATCCTACAGAAGATGTGGAATAGGGGTTTTGAATATAAATGTCTTGCCTGCATGATGTTTGTGCTATTAGATTCTGACTGAACAGTGCTACTACTTTTATATTGTTAATTCTGCTTATTTTACTGACATTAAAATTTACATAAAAATGAGATGTCCACTATATTAGTTAAATGTTTGGTCTTATATATTAAAAGCTGTATACAATATGCCTCAATACCACTTTGGAAATGTTAACTAAAGTTGTTATTGAAAATTACAATATTCTTAAGAAATCGTCCCTTCATTGGATAACACAGGAGATATATTTTGTAAAGAAACTATATGGTATTATAGAATATGCATCCATATTCTTTGGTTTTTATATACTGTAGTATTTGTGCTCACAGTTTATATAGCAGAACACAGTTTATACAGTTTATATAGCAGAACATACACAGTTGTGTGTTCAGCGATACAACCCATTACACTTTACAAAAGCAGAAAGTTTTCTGTTTTTCAATTCCTCAAATGTATAAGGCCAAATGAACATGCAATAGAAAAAGAGTTCTGATAGTGGATTACTCTAAAATAATGAAACAAAGGTGGTGTTAACCAAGTTCATTTACCAGTACTGACACTTATGGTGTGAGTGACCATATAATACAACAAGAGTGAAAACAAATCCTTCACAATGGAGGAATATCATTTTTAATGGGTATACTTTTGCGCTCTTGCTATTTATTTGTTCATTTTATGCTGAATTGGTTTGATTTTGCTGCTTTACAAGGTTCCTTTGTGAAAGTGCTAACTGTCCTGCTCTTCCCTGCGGCATGCTTTCTTTTCAGCTGAACCTTATTCACAGTGAAATCAGTAACTTGGCTGGCTTTGACGTGGAGGGTATAATCAATCCCACCAATGCTGACATTGACCTTAAAGATGATCTAGGTAAATGGGGCATGGCCATTTCTCACCTTCACTGACTTAGAGCTGCCAGGAAAAGAATCAAAACAATCTTCAGTACAAATACTCCTTGAGATACCCATGTTGTTCCCCATGTGGAATCTTACCTGTAGTTTCAATTTCGAATAACCTCTGGATTGGCAGATTGTTCTGCAAACTGTAAAGTCCTTGCATATATTGCTAGATGCTCTAGTAGTATAAAGCAGGAAAATGAGCAAATTAGAGTGTGTTAAATATAAGTTTCATATTTCCAGAAGAGTAAAACTGTTAAAACATTAAAAATACACTATTTGATTTATTTCTCCTGAAATGATCCTTGTACCTCTCATTCAGTTTATTTTTTGTGAACATTACAAGGAGGAGATTAAAAAGAATCTTAATTACCATGAGTTGTAATTCTCAAGAAATTGTTTTCCATTCATTCCATGTCAGCTCTAAGTTACGCCAAAGACATTTTGTGCTGTATGGATTTGAAAAATCCTTGAAAGAACGTCTTTAAATGATCTAACCAAGTAGAATTAATAATACAATTATTAATATAAATATAAATAATACAATACAAATGGCTTTGTACTGTAGATATTGTATTACTTTGGTCTCTTACTTGTTAAGAGACAATAAAGAAAATCAACCTGAATTTTGTTTTTGTCAGCTTTCAAGGATTTTGCTAAATCTCCGCAGAAAAGTTTAAACCCACTCATAGCATTTCATTGTACTCTGTTGTGTCTTAGACCATGTTAAAGGATATCATGCTCCATTAGACACAATTTGATTCTTTTGTGATCTGCCCTCTCTTTTCTTGTACGTCTTATAAAGGAGGCGCCTGCCCTGGGAGGAATTTCTTTGAGTTTTTCCCATTTGGCTTACCTTCCCCCAGTGGTTGATGCCCTGTTATTTGCCTGTTGTTGTTATAGTTGCAAGTTGTGCAGGCTGACATTGCCAACATCGACAGCGACGCTGTTGTTCACCCGACCAATTCCGACCTCTACACTGGTGGTGAAGTAGGTAATGGAATTTTCTCACTGTGGCACTCTCTGTTTGTGCTGATGCCAGCCAGCCTCAGTTCTTTGAGGGGCGTTCCTTTCAGTGCATCTTCTTCCCTCTTCCAGATACTACTTGCACAGATTTGTATGTATTTAATCTATATTAGCATTGTGTTTCCAATAAAAGAAGAAATACATCTGCTTTCCCTTCATACTTTCTGCAGGGTTTCTACACATGGCACATGGAGGTCCTTATGCAATAATTTGAAGTACACAAGCTTGTTATTGGTGAAAGAAATACACACAGGGCCTAAGAAGTAGTTTCAGCTGCTAGTACAGTTCTTGAGTTTCTTGATAATTGCTCACAAATCAAATTGGATTATTATCATTTAACCTTTTTTAATCTCTGTCTTGTATGTAAAGGCTTTATTGTGTTGCCTTTTCCCTTTAAAAGGTTAAAACCAAATCCTGGCTTTCCCAAGTGCTGCCAGGTTATTTTTCTGCTTTTACAAAAAACAAATTAGAATACTGCATTACTATTTGTTCCATGAGTTCTGGAAGAGCAGAGAAGAAGTGCAGAAAGTGCTTTGCATTTAACTTTTAAAAGAAATGGCAATAAATAAATTTGATTGACTAATACAATTTTAGTGGATCACAGCACTATCTGCATTCTGAATCAGACTGTGGGCAGTGTGAATGACTTTCAGTCAGATTTGTCTTCTCCTCTCAGGGTACCAACACACACTGCATTTTTCCACTCTGTTAATGTTGATTCTGGCTGAGGCAGCATGCTCTCTTTCATACATTGAATGGAGCTGAGCTCTATGGAAAGACAACTCTTCCGATAAATGAAAAGGTGGAAAGGGGAGCTGCAAATGACGTTTTATAAATGTATAGCAACCCATTAAAAAGTATCCACTAATAAAGAATTGATATTAGGACAAGCCATGTTTTGTTAATTAATCATTAGTAGAGGTTTGTTCCAACCAAGTTATTAATCATCCTAATATACAACAAGTTATAAGGAATTTATAAATGGCATTTGCAGTCTCTTAAATCTCACCAACAAAAGTTATGCGTTCTGTTTTCATTTGGAAAAATAAGGGCTTAATTAGTATTTACTCAGATCATGCAGTAGTGGTTTCACATGGAGGGTGTGTGGTGTCCAGAGAGGTTCCAAAATGCAGTGTGAAAATGGGTGAACTGGCTTGCTTTAGCATCCCTTACCTGCTTAACCCAAACACAGACGTTGCTTGTCTCGGCTGATTTCCCATGATCCAGGAATGTCATTTCTTAGGTAATGCCCTGGAGAAGAAAGGAGGCAAGGAGTTCACGGAGGCCATCAGCGAGCTGCGCAAGAAGAACGGGCCTTTGGATGTAGCAGGAGGTACCTCTTGGCTCCTTTAGCTGGAAGCAGGTGTACCTTTTATTGTGGCCAATTCTGAGTCCCTTTTGCACAAGGCTGTATTACATCAACTTTGTCTTGGAGTTTATAGGCAAAGATAAAATATTGGATTTATAGGACGTTTTCCTCCACTGCCCTGGCAGACATGTGACATGTATACTGCAGGCACCTTGGAAATGGTTTGCTCACACTTTCCAAACATGATGTCACATAACCTCACTTGTGTTGCAGTGATTTCAATCCAAGCACTTAATTAAGGCATTGGCATTTTGTAGGCCCCTGTTGGTCTCTTTACAGACAGGCTGCCAAAATTCTGCTGGAATGTGTGTTTCAGTCTCACAGCTTTGTGAACTGGCTGTTCATCGTGTCTTCAAGCAGTAGCCACTTCTTTCAAAGACAGAAGTTTTGGATTTACTTAGCTTAATTAAAATGAACTAAAAATGAACTGGCTTTTTTATTTTTTACTTGAATGGCTCAGTACCATTTTTGACACTTTTAGGGTTGCCAAATAAGCACACTAAAAGTAAACCCACTTTAGAGCCCACAAAACTGTAAAGATGAGGTCAAGAAATGCAAGTAATTATTGTTTATATTAAGTTATCACTTCTACTAATCACCTGGTTAAATAATAAGGGGTCAGTGCTGAGTACTAGTTAGGGCTCTGGTTAGACTAGTTAGTTTCAGATTCAAATCCTTCTGTGACCTGCTGTTTTGTCCTTGAGCAAGATACTTTTGTACAGTTTGTTGCAGCTAATGGGTAGCTGTGTTTAGTAGGGATTGACCTGTAGTTAATCAGCATCCCAGGAAGGTGAGTTCTGTACTCGCAGGTACCTTTAATACTATAATATTATAATACTAGCATAAGGTCAGGAGCAGTGAACCGCTATACTCATGAAGAATTTTACCCATTTTATGGGTGTGAGTAATAATAACTTTAACATATTTTGATGTCTTTTGGGGTTACTATAATTTCATGATGCTAAAATGAATGACAGTATAAGATGTTACTGTACTTTCAAGAGAAGACAGCAAAATGCTTCCTTATTTTTGAAAGAAAATGTGCACTAAAAATGCTCAAATATTTTTTGACAAAATGCTGAACGCCAAGCACTACTTATTAGAATAGAGTTCATTTTCTTTGTGTTCAGTTGTATTTTTGCAAGTATTTATAGCAGATTCATCCCATTAATCGCAATACATCTGTGTTTCAGATTTGCATCAACATTGAATTTATAGATCTAACAGACCCACAGCAGTGAATAGAAGTAATTAAATTCGATTGGACCATTTCTCAGCACACAGCTTTTTAGGATTTGGCAAAGAAATACTGTGGTTGCTGATGTAAGAGAAGTTGTTAGAAACTAAAATAAACAGAACTTCTCAATTACTACAAAGTCTATGAAAGCCAAGATTCTTTCTTCAATGTCACTTTCTTGTGGATTCTAAATGTCCCGTCCCTCTGGACCAGTCAGATACAACCCCCCCTAGCCTCACGTCCCTGTTAAAAGAATACAAAACAAGTTCAAGTTGTTTTTTAGAAATTGCTCTTCATTGAACTTTTTAAAATAATTTCATAATTTCAATTTAAGCTGTTCTTCCCCTTTCAAAATTAGAATTAGTTGTTTTCAGTTAAATTTGGTTTTGGGGGAAGCACACAATAATTATTTCATTCTGAAGAATCATGCTTAAGATTTCAGTGCTTTGCAATTGGTTCTCTGCAATGCACAGAGCATACATTTAATTTATTTGTGTGTTATTTTGGCACTGTTATGTCTTGGATACAAAGGACTGTATATAGGATGTCAAACTGCAATCACTGTGCATTAAATTAAAGAACCGGAGCAGTCTGACTGAGTTATAAACTGAACGGTACACCTGAAGGAATGCAGTATAAATGTATTTTGTAAGAGCCCTTTCCTGAGCTGATTGTTGTTGTTTTTTCACACAGCCGCACTGACAGCGGGTCATGGCCTTCCGGCTAAGTTTGTCATCCACTGTAACAGCCCAGGCTGGGGCTCAGACAAGTGTGAGGAGCTTCTGGAGAAAACGGTCAAGAACTGCCTGGCCCTGGCAGACGAAAAGAAGCTGAAGTCGGTGGCGTTCCCATCAATCGGCAGTGGCAGGTAAAACCGGTTCTCTGCCTTCCTAAAGAGTAAGCAGAACACTTGGTGCCCAATGTTTGCTGTTTTGGCAAAACACACAAAGGGGTTTCATTGAAATGTTGTTCTGAGCTTTGGGAATTCACAGATAAGTTGTTATAGCAGGAAAGCCAAGGCGGCTGCCCCCCCTTCCACAGGAATCCATGTACCCACACAAGAAAGAGAAGAAAATATGTAAGTCTAATTTACTGACTAGCGCAAAGGACCCCAGATCTTCACTAACTATTACAGATGCACTACAGAAAGCACACTGACAGGTTGCATCGCAGTGTGATATGGCAACTGCAGTATTGCTGACCGAAAAGCCCTACAACGGGTGGTGAAAACTGCCCAGTCCATTACTGGGGTTGCCCTCCCATCTATACAGGACATTTATGACAGGCGGTGCTTGAGGAAAGCTCTAAGCATCATCAAAGACCCCACACACCCCAGCTACAGACTGTATGACCCCCTACCATCTGGAAAACGGTACCGGAGCGTTCGGGTCCGGACTACCAGACTCAGAGACAGTGAATTTCATTATTTTATTTGCTTTGGCAACACTAATTGTACCCATCGGTCATGCTAATAAAGCACCTTGAATTGAATTGACAGTTTTTACCCCTGCACTATCAAACTATTAAACTCCCAGCCTCTCTCACCTCTCTCACCTATGATCTGAACCTCACAGTGCCTTCTTTCTTACCAAAAACTCAAACACACATTGAAATCTACCTCTGCCTTACATGTCAAAAAGCTCACTCCCCATACTTTTCTATCCTTTTATCTCTTCCTGTTGATGCATGTTTTTGCACATCTGATGTTGTTTTGCACATTACCTGTTGTTGTTTTTGCGCACTGCCTGTTGTCTCTGTCTTTCTTTTATTATACAATTGTATTGTTGTTTTTTTTGTACTACTTATCGTCTGCGATCTAGCTAAATAGCATTTCGTTATACCATATACCTATATATGAGTATAATGACAATAAACTTGAACTTGAAAGGTCACATCACATCATCACATCACTTTCAATAACCGCTTATCCAGCTCAGGCTCGAGGGGGAGCTAGAGCCTATCACAGCAAGCATTGGGCGCAAGGCGGGATACAACCTGGACAGGACACCAGTCCATCGTAGGGCGAACACAGATACAGACAAGCACAATATCAGATCAGGGCCAAATTTTACAAAAGCCAGTTAATCGTTTTTTGTACAAAACCAGAACACCTGGAGGAAAGCTTATGATTTGGGGAGAACAAACAAACTCCATGCAGATTTGAGAACATAAATAAGGTTACATAAGACAGAGGCCATTCAGCCCATCTTGCCAGTTTGGTAGTTAAAAGCTAATTGATTCAAGGATCTCATCCAGCTTTTTCTTAAATAGGAATAGGCTATTTAGTATTTCAGCTCATTTATTTGCTAGTAGCCTATTGATCTAAGGATTTCATCCAGCTAATTCTTGAAAGAAGTATCCATTTCTGTTACATGCTAAGTAACTTGTTCCACAGTCTCCTTCAGGCCTTCGTGTGAAAAAAAGTGATTTTATGCCTCCCGTTCTCAGTTTTAAATGCACTTTCACTTAGTTTTCTCTTGTGTCTTCTAGTTTGTACTTCATTGATGAATCAGAAAATTTCCAGTGGGTTTAAATACTTGAATCGGGTTCATTGAGCCTGTCAGTTCAAGACATTCCCTTAAGCACTGAAAATTCTTGGGTCACCGTCTCTGGACTGATTCCCAGGGCAACTATATATTTTTCATAACGTGATTATCAAAATTGCATGCATCATTCTAAAAGAGATCTTACTAGTGCATTTTACACTTATCCTGAATCCTAAAGGGGGGAAAAAAGATTTGTGAGTAACACTACCTCCAAGAACTACTTCCAAGAAATCAGAGGTGAAGGAAATTACACAAGTGTGCTTCCCCTCTGTCCAAATGACATGCCAGCTAACTTCACCATCAAAACCTGTGCAAAGCACCACCTTCAATTGCCTTTGTTCTTTTTCCTTTATTTTTTTCTTTTTTAGGAATGGCTTTCCAAAACAAACTGCAGCCCAGCTAATCCTGAAAGCCATCTCCAGCTACTTTGTCTCCACCATGTCCTCTTCAATCAAGACAGTATACTTTGTGCTGTTTGACAGCGAGAGTATAGGGATTTATGTGCAGGAAATGGCCAAGCTTGATGCTAATTAAGTCTCCCCCCCACACACACCTTCATCTCATTTTCCTACTTCTCATTTTATCCTTTTATGAGCTTCACTGTATCTGAAACCGTCACTGGTTTCACTTTTATTTTAATTTATTCTTGGCAAAAAACTTGTCTTTTAATTATAACATTTCCTAATCATGTTGTTGAACACCAGAATCTGGTTTTGAATTCTGCACTGTCTCCCAGCTGTATCAATTGTTTGTCCTTTAGGTATTCCTAGATTTCTTTTAACTGAAAGGTAGAATCGCATTCCAACTGTTTGGAATACTGTGATCTTTTATGTGGAAGGGAAATGGCAGGTACATTATGTATTTGTGCTGTGCTACTATGTGTTGCGACCATTGTTTTTCTTTTTCTTTTTTAAACAGGTGCTACAACCTTTTATGTTTTTACTGTGTATTCTTAATGTTAGACAAGGAGTGTATGTAAAATGTTTTAGTAAAATATTGGAATGTGGTAGTATGATTCTCTTTCTTTTTATTTCAGAAAATGTGGACTTTAGAGTTTTAATTTCCCATTAACTGTTGTGTAATTGGTAGGTCAGGCAGTCTCAAGAAATACAGTATCATCACTCTTTTCTGCTTTCTTTAAACATTTTAACATGACTGGTAATTGGCTACTAAATGTGAAAAAACTTAGAAAAAGTGAAAGTTTATTCCAGCCATCTTGCTGACCACAATCGGATCCATTTCACACATCAGTACAAATTAATAGTTGTTCTCCCATATGACCACTAGGTGTAGCTATGTATCTGCTGATTATCAACAAACCTTTTGAAGTAATAAATTACATTTACATGTTTTATACTCCCATTAAAATAGCTTGTGATTTTTAATCTAAAGCTGTACCTGTCAGTTCACGATGTTCCAAGTAATATAGTTCTTATTTAAAATTAATTCCAGAATATTTTAAAAGCATCAGAGTTTTGTTGACATCATAGATTGTGGAAATCTAGTGATTGACAGTTAATCTTTCAACAGTATGAGAGGAGATTTTTTTTAACCTGATAAAAATATGTATTACACAAGAAATGTTTTGTGCTCTTAACATCTTATGATTTCTAGAGTTTTTGATTTATGATTTCAATGCTAATGGAAAAAAAACTGAAATCTGACTTTGCCTTTTCCAAAGCATGCGGGACTCAAAACATTATAAGATGAGTGGTAAACCTGAAGCTTGTGCTCATATATTTGACTTTCCCAAGCACCTTTCCTATGCGGTTAAGTGGTTTGGTTGTGTTAAAAAGTGCAGTAGGGCCCCAGGCCAGTCTTGTCTCTGGGAGGGGCTAGTAGGGTGCTCTGAGGAGTCGGGTGGGGGTCACTTTCCCAGAGAGAGAGGCAGCCATAGCGGACCTCCTCAGAGCGCGCCCATCTGAGGGATAATCCCAGGAAATACTGGTAGGTTTTCCAATGGTTCTCTCAGGAAAATCTCAGCAAATTCAAAGCATCTGTTAGCGGTCCAGATTTTTCTGCAGGCCTTTCCCAACCGCCAAGATAAGATTTTTTTCTTTGCACGAAAAATGAGACAAAAAACAGAATAAAGTAAAGCAAACACTGCATAAGATCAAGGGGGTGAAGACCCGGTCTTCAAAGATTGTCAGTATACGAGAATGGAATGTAATCTGTCCCTCATTACACGCAATGGAAACCCGGTGAACTGTTTGTCCATTATAAAAAGAAAACAATATTAATAACTGTGTTTCCATGTATGTGGAATGCTTTGTTTTTTGTCTTGTTCATAGGAAAATGAGAACACAAAAAAGGTTACAAAGGAGAAGATGTCATTCTGCCATTTTTTGCTCATTTGGCAGTTGGTAGTTAATTGATCTAAGGATCTCATCCAGCCATTTCTTAAGAGAAGCCAGGGTATTGGCTTTTGCAGCATAGCTGAGTAGCTTGTTCCACAATCCCACCACCATTTGGATATAAAGCACCTCTATGTAATTTCCATTCATTCCCTCTGGTTGTTGTGTAACTTCATTCTGATTTTGAGGATTTTGAATACCGTCTCACGTCTCCTTGTAGAGAAGCCTACGAGTATCACAGTTTATGCAAAGCATTGTTTACCATTATTAATTATAAATTGGCTCCATCTGGGATTATTTTAAATTTATTCACTTACATTTATATATGTATTTATGTTTTATGGCAGAATGAGCAAATACAGTCCCCACAGTCATGAAGAGGTCTGAATTATTCATATGGTTCATATTTATTTTGTGAAGTATTTAAACATACTAAACACCAGTTATCATGGTGTCCTGGGTAACCGCTTAATGCTAGACTATACAAGCCACTCTGGAGTGAATCTATTACTCTGTCCTAAGGATCAGAAAAAATAGCTTAAGTCAAAAATGTAAAACTTTCTGGGCTCTATATATTCAAACAGGGTTCCTTTTTTGTACTTCTTTCCATGGCAGTAACTAAGAAGGTAATCCTCTTCAATTGGAAGAGTAAGAATTATTTATTGTGCGATGGCTTTCTCTTACGGTAGACCATTTTGAAATAGACAAACGTATATTTGAGCGCAAGGACAAAAGAAAGACTTATATTTAATTTGTTATTCTTCTGTCAGTTATTTCAACCTTGGAACCATAGAGGACCTTTGACATTCCATTCCATTTTATAAAATGTTTAGGATGAGGGTAGGGTTAGAGAGGTAAGAAATAATTCTCTCTATTTATTTTTGGCATTCATTATTACCATTGTTATTAAAAAATAAGAGAAAAAATACATAACTCTGCAAAGCAAAAAATGTCAATGAAGGCATTGTACCTATGAAGATGATGTTCTATCCATCCATATAAGGCATTTCCAGATTAGGTCTGAGAACAGAGCTCTAAATGCCTCATCTTCCAAAGCCTGCTGTTTTACGGCAATAAATAAGAGTCCCAGTGTGTATCTATCTACTACCAAGGGGTTAAGAGAAATCCCTCCATTGCCACACTGTGCTGCATACTGGTTAGCACGGGAAACTTGATAGTTTTGTTCCTTTTGAAGGCCTGATTCCCTGGCTTAGGAGAATAAATTAAATTCAATCCAAGCTAGGCCTCAGCTGCAATGGAGGGGCATACTGATTTATTTTTTGTCATCTGGGGAGCTCAAATGTGGCCGCCAAAAAAAAATGGCACAGACATAATTAACTGTCAGTCAAACTGTGAAAAGGGACTGAATGGTTGGGGATAATTGCTGACCCTTTGGATCAGTATTAGGGGCTACTGTGTTGTATGGGCATGCTGACGACTGGGGGCTCAAGGGAAGCTGGAAGAGGCTGTTAAAATCCACACCCTTATCCCTCAGTGAAACCGTGCAAGATCTAGTAAATTCAGGCAAAGGATTACTACCTCATAATCTGCGTACCTAGTCACTTGTTTAGTTTCTACAGTGTCTTACTAGTAGATGGTTTAATTGATTATAATATTATCCTACTGGAATTGGTTGAAATTCAGTGCTTGGAGCTAGACTATTTCATTGTATTTTAAACTATTGCTATATGCTGTATGTATCTATTGATCCATATGCCTGCAGTTGATAGGAACAAATTAGTTTAAAAATTATTGATAATTATGCCTGCAGTTGGTAAGCATAAAGTAGTCTCGGAATATGTGAAACGCCTTCTGTCCAATATATGTACCACTTGTACCTTTTAAGTGTCTTGAGTCATGGAAAAGATAAAAAAAAATATCTTTGCTGGTTCTTTTCCTCTAATACTGTCAAGTAGAGCCAAGTTAAATTCCTAATGAAAGAAATGCATGATATATGACTGGCTATGGGTGGTTTTATGCTAGTTTGGTATCCCATAGGATACCATTATGAAGTAAAAACAGAAACGAAATTCAATAAATAAATAGTAAGGCATGTAAAACTAATCCAGCATATTATTTTTTTTTTTTCAAAAAAAGAGTGCCTCCTTGAGAAGAATCTTTTTTCATGAGATTTGGGTAATAATCAAAGCATGTTATGTGAAACTTTATTCTGTGCATTCGCGTAATCTGTTCCATAATGTTGGCGCAATGTCATTAGTGGCAGAGAATTTCAAAAAGCTTTTAGAAATGCTGCTGACAGACGTTGAACACTAAATTAATGTTTTTCTTTGTTAAAATTGTTCTTTGGGAGACGTTAAAACATGAGATCTTATGTAAAATGAAATATATAGATTAGCAGTTGTTCCACAACAGAGCCATGAATCATTTAACAGAGAAGAAATCTACATTTTTTATTAAACAACAATCCAGAATGATTGAAAATTAGTAAAGCAGAAATTTAATCCTTTCAAACCTGCAGACATTCAACTTTACTGAATCTAATTTAGTACTTTACCTATTAATAAATACACCTTTAAAAAACCTGTGAGGTATCTCAGTAGACATTTCCATGTATTATACTTGGGTTTCATGAATCATGGATCTTTAAATGCTTCCTTCTTCTTTATTTCACCAAACATTGAATTCTGGTTCAGAAATTTGAGTGCAGCAACAAATGAGTTTTATTTGGGGGGGGGATAGGTGTAATAAAGCTGAAAATTTTGTTAGCAAAATGATTGAAGATGAAAGCATTTTTATTATTTATTTATAACAAAAACAATATTCAAAAGCAAGTCTACCTAACAAGCAAGCAATGAGGAAATAAATGCAGGATATTTTAATAGAAAATATCAGATCAGTAGACAAATTTAAAAATACATATTCTAATTCTAAAGATTAATTATCCACACATACAAATTACAAGACCTTTTTTCTTCATGGGAAAAAAACATATAATTGATACTTTCAATTGCTTCCCTTTTTATAGGACTCTAACCAGTCTGAACAGAAGACTGGAAGTTCAGATGTTCCAAAAGAAATTTCAATCCCTCCCAACACACACACAACCTGTAGTTATCTGTGAGGTTAGTCTGTTCAGCACAGAAAACACTGAGGTCGTCAGATAAAATGAATACTGAATAAATACAACTCGTAGGGAATTCCCTTTGAGTTGAATGCGAAAATAACAATTAAGACAAAGTGAGTGATTAGAGATCAAATTAAGCATTTTGTAGCTGACAGACTTAAACACGTTCAGGTAATATTTTTGTATTTTTCAAGGAAATACATACTTGCGTGAGGGATCATGTCTAAGGGCTTTGTCCATTCCAAAGACTTAATCACACTGACAGTATTGTCATTCGGCTCCACATTCATTGCAAAGACGTATAAAAGTAATACCACAAAACTGGAGCAGCTGCAACATTAATCAAAACATGGCAAACTAAACAGTACTGTGGGGATGCGTCAATGTTGTTGTATCTTTTTGTATTTCACCACAAATTACTAATATTATGAAAGGTAAGTCACTAGAAACCTGCGTGCTAGTGCTTACATGCTTTACAAAGCAGGCTAAAAAACTTATAAACTCAAGACACAGATAAAGTGTGTCATCATTCTTAAGAAGCTAAATGGAGGGCATCG
This sequence comes from Lepisosteus platostomus, assembly GCF_059453375.1. Classification (NCBI taxonomy): domain Eukaryota; kingdom Metazoa; phylum Chordata; class Actinopteri; order Semionotiformes; family Lepisosteidae; genus Lepisosteus; species Lepisosteus platostomus. Next base: position 26,708,812 of record NC_142623.1, read on the forward strand.
TAACATGAACAGTTTTCCTGAGAAATTGTTTGCGTTTCCCCCTTCTTGAAAGTTGCCAGTTAAATTTTCTTTGCATAGATCAGCCCCAAGTATGTGGTTCCACTGTGGAAGAGTAAGAGGGGCTCATCTGAGCTCTTCTGAGTTCTTCTGCAGATGTAGTCAGCCCTTCTCTCATCGCAGTCACCATGATATCAATACAGGAAATGTTTCTTCAAACCAATTGAACAAAAGTTATTTTTCTAAATAAAACTTAATCAGTCATGCACCTGAGTCACTCCTTCATTAAAAACAGTTCAGCGCGTCTCTGCCTTGTTTTCTTTCTTTTGCTTAACCGCACAGTTCAGGTACCAAGAAAAATTGCACCACCCAAGCAGAGCAGCCCAACTGCAGGCTAAAAGCTGTCGATCAGCATCTCTCTACTTTAATGTCAGCAAAATCCAGCAATTGTCCTCCTGGTTGCTGTCAAGTAAAAATTCAATGGCAGGTTCTGTTGTGGGAGGGTGTCTTCATCAAAGCAGACTCACCTCTGGCAAACTTTGCTGTTTACTTTAACGACTCTTTAGTGACTTGGAAGAGGTCCAGCGCTATGCATCTTTTTGCATTGATGAAAGTCAGGTCACGACACGAGGAGAATTATGTAGACAATGCGATGGCTTTTCCCTTGAGGCGAAGACTGTCTTCCTCTTCCTAAAGCAGGAGATTTTGTCTGTTCATTACATTTTAAAACGACTTGACAGGGAGAAGAGGGAGCGTCTATAGTCAGTCTGCAAATGTGAAAATTCAGGCTCTGAATACAGTGTTTTTTAAAAAAACACATCAACATGCCATATTGACCCTTTGGACTACTGAGAGCACATGCAAGTTAGAATGTGGTCATAAAAGACTCAATCTGTCCTGATATATTAACACACACAAAAAGTGGTCTTATTATTATTATTATTATTATTATTATTATTATTATTATTATTATTATTATTATTAATAATAATAATAATAATTTTGGCATCTTGGTTACAGGCAGTTCTGTTGAAACTACTTGAATAACATCATAAACCAAATAATTGCAATTACAGACATCATAGAAACTGGAAAATATTTCCAGATGATGAAACTTTCAAAAGGAACACCAAATACTAAACATGTGGGTTTTAATTGCAATTGCAAAATGTTCCAATGTGTCAGGGATTTTTTTTGAACTGTAGGAAAAATCAACAGTGCAGATAGAAACTTGTGAAGAGTTGGCAGACAGGGATGGCTCTAAAGGGTTAAAGTTTAAAAACTCTCACTCAGGGAACTTGTCACATGATCTTAATAAATGCTGTAATACAGCAGCAAAGATCAGTTTAATCAACACATCTGGCTGATGGACTTTTTTTTCAAGAAATCTTTCTCAATGAGAATCCAATATGTAAAGAAAAAAAATCGAAACATGAGATTGAAACATAAGGACACAATTATTAATAATGTCCCTATATATCATAAAATACTAGAACTCATATTTCTAGTCAACTATTCACTCATATGCTTTTGGTTGTGTGTGAGTGTCAGTTATGCAATGTTGGACAAAGAAAGTTTTTAATTCTCCAGAACCATGTTTGCAAAAAACTGAATATCAATAGAGATAGAATAAGATCACTTTATTGGCCATATACAATTTCTTGCATTAGGAATTTGTCTTTTCACATACCCCAGCTTGCTCTCCATGAGATACACAGACAGGGAAAGAATTTTGGGGTAAGAGCACAGGGTCAGCTATTGTATAGCACCCCTGGAATAGCTGGGGTTAATGGATTTGCTTAGGAGCCCAACAGAGTAGGGTTCCTCTGCTAGCTGTGGGATTTGACCCAGCAACCTTCCAGCCTAAGTCCTAAGCTACAGAGCCACTGCTCTACTCCAAGCTACCACTCTGAAAGGTAAAAGGTAATTTTATCTGATCATTATTTTATCATCAATAATTAAAATTATATATCTATCCTTCTTAATTACACTTGAAAGAAGTGTAATAGCTGAGAAGCTGAGACAGCATATACAACATCCTAAGGTACAGTGCGTGAAGAAGCTCTGAGCTTTCAATGAATGTTGTAGCCAATATTCCATCTAAAACAAAATCCATCTGCTGTCACAATACTGTAAAACTTCAAGACATGTACTGTAACTAACAAACTATACATAACTTTAATTAAATACATAATTACATAAAATGTCTTTTTTAAGTAGAGTGATTTTTGTGTGCACTGCACTCTGAACAACAGAGGAAAGCCTCAGGTAAAACATTCCTAAAAAAGCTGAATGGTTTTGGAAAAAAGCCATCTGAACAACAGTCCAGTGTTTTTGGTCTGCCACCAAAGTTGACGCACTGTTCTGATACAGGCCAAAATTGTTATTTATGGGCAGTGGAGCAATGAAAAGCAATTAAAGGATTAGGGAGAATTTAGGTTGTAAAGTAAATGACAAATGGTTACATCATACAACATCTCTTGTACAATAGTACATCTAAAAAAAATGTCAAATCTAAACATGAAGGAACTTGTGTCTGCTATGAATAAATAATTTCCAAGTCCCCTATCCCTTGCAGCATCAGTTTCTAACTGGTGACTATTTTTTGTGTTACAGTTGTAATGAGTATATTGAAATCTGAGTATCATATCAAAACTCCAAATTTGAAGCTGAAATTTCAGGAAACATGAAAGACATACTCATCTATTAGAGCAATAGCCTCCTAGATAGTTTGAACAAATCCACAAATGTGAAACTAAATCTTTATGATATACTTGTTCTCAAGTGTAACCATTTAGAGTTACAGGCTCTTTGTATTTGGGACTCCAAAGCGGCAAGCTTTTGGCATGTACAGTATATGTGGGGAGAGTGCCTCGATATTATCTTGTATCAAATACTCCTGCAGTGGCAAAAAGATTATGAATATGTAACCACAGTGACGAGGACTTGCTCCTGTAAAATTATTCACATCTGCTCGTGCTCAGAAATTCTACTTTAAAAATCAGGGAATGCTTCTGGCATAAAGCTTTAAAGTGATACCAAATGTGTTAAGACTTTTGGCTGTTTAAATGGCTATTAGAGAATGTAAAACTAGTATGAAATCCAAAAGTCAGTTATAGAAAACAAAGCTGACAGTACTAAAATACTCATTTAAAATCAGACTTGTGGATTTCTACCTAACATGTAACCAGAAAGACACTCAGTAAATTAATGACATTTTTAATTCTGATTTATACAAATACAAGCATTTTAGAACTTTACCCTTTCCCACTATTGTATGTTTTGACTTCTATGTGTACGGTTTTACAGAAGATGCATGGGTCTCCTGCATGCAAACAATTATCTTGTTAGTGCATTCACAGATGCTTTATTTTTCAATTTAATAATCAGGGAATTGCCTTATTGTCTGCAGAATTTGTGAAGTATTACACATAACTGGGTAAATGGGTAGAATCCAGAATTTAGAAGCAAAGTTCAAAATTCATGGAGTCCTTTCTGTTATGTAATTTTAAATACCAGTCTTAGTTCACGTGCAGACTCTGTCGTCAGCATTAAGTTAATCCATTTAATAATTAATGCAAGGGAAGTTAACTTGCCTGCAGTAAATACTATGTAAGAAATAATACAAATCTTGATACTTCTTAGTTAATACCAAGGTGTGCAATTTTAAATCCACCAAAGTGGTGAAAGTTAAGTGCAATCTATGAAGTTAACAATAATGTTGTTTGGAGAGGATCTTGCAGTTTGACATCAATCAATCCACTCTAACATTCATTAACTTTAAGGTAAACTAGGAATTATTACATACAGGAATTATATCATCAGGGAGGATCTAGCTTTGGGATGAGCTGATTGCCATGGGATTCTTCCTATTGAGGTTTGAGTTACACAAATCATTCTTGACGTTTTAGCATCTTGGACTGTGATTGAACCCCATCCTACCTGGTCTCAAAGGCCAATCTATTGAAGCCCCCCTATAATCCCATACACTACCCTGTCCCCTCCACTAATATCACTCACTCTTTTGTCTGTATTTAATGTAACAGAAACCGTGTCTAGACTGAGTGGCTACTGCCTATAATCCCTACAATATCCAGTAAAATCAATCTGAAACTTGATAGGTACAGTTAGCAATGAGTGAGAGGGCTTAGGTAGATTGATTAGACAATGGACTTCCAGTTTAGTGAGGATTATCCAACCCTCAGATGTATAGAATGTGCACAAGCTTTTAAAGTAACATTTCTTTAGTTCATCTGATCTAAAGCATCCATCCAGCTTATGCAAGTTATATGTCTTGAATATGAAACTGATACCGTGATACAAGAAAGAAATGACATTAATATGAAACCCACTCAAACTACACTAGTCTTGTTCTTTCCCCAGTCACACAGGACCCTATGGGAAACTGTAATTTAAAAAAGGGCAAAAGGTTTTTCTTTTCAAGGGGCGGGGATGGCTGTTTTTCCCCAAATCCGAATGCAGTTTTCCATTCGACGATGATTTAAAACAACATTTCACAACAAAAAAGACAACACATCAAAAATAAATTTCAACAGGAATTTTGAAAACAATAGTTATGCGTTTTAATTTATTTTCAAATATAAAGAACAACAAACTGAGAGCAAAGAGCACTGAGTAACATTTTTAAACTTTTTTTTCAATCTAAATGGTGTATTTTCGTGTCTTACACTAGGGGGTGACACGGACATACATTTAGATTGCTAAGAGGTTTTTTTTAAGGCAGACAAGCTGAGATGGCACTTTCAAAAGGGAAGTGAGAACATTGTGACTTCACTGGTACTAATGTCATTAAGACATATTGAAAGGAAGAAAAGCAGTTACTTCCCAAGATCAGGCATGTCAGTAAAATGCCTAAATAGTGATCTGAAACCTAGTCAAAAAGCCACTGACTACAAAGAAATGAATGTATCGTGTTAAATGCTTGTACAACGTGCTTTAGAATCTGGTGTGTTTTTGATTTGATGTTCTCCACTTATAAACGGATATAACCGCCATTCTACTTTTTAATTTGTTGGTTGATTTATGTTTCTTTCTTGTAGTAATTAGTTTGTGTAATTGTGTAATAAGCAGAGATATTCATTGTACCACAGACCATTATATATTAAATTAGTGAGCAGATAACAATCTGCTCCTTGCATTAGCCTGTGGCGTCATTGTTTCTTAAGGTTTGGCGCTTACTTCTGAATAAGCAGGTCCTCAGTCTTACAGCACACACCTCAGGTAAGGGGCTGGATCACATGATCTGTTCCCAGTAAATCACAACAGACAAACATTACCCCCTGTTTGACCACAGAATGAAATGTTCTGCTTGAACAGTTAGCAGACTAATCTGGAGAAAGCAGGGCACCGGATCTGTGGGGGACAGGACATATTCCAGGAAAAAGGTCCACATACTGGGGCCATCACACCGACAAGACCCATCTGTGTTCTCCCATTCAGACCGGATCGGCTGCAACATGAGAACTTACAAGAAGAATAAAGAATGGAGAACATGAAGGGAAAAAAAAGAAAGTGAACACTGCCAAAGATGCCAGTTCCTCCTTGAATAAAAATGATTACACTGGAGAGGGGAACATTTTCTAGAGGTATTGGAATTCCTTCATTCAGGGAGGTATACACTTCAAATCAACAGACCTGTGAGAAACTGTGAGGACAGAGCTGATATCAAGTTGTCAAAGGAAGAAGTAGTACCAAGTTCCAAGTTATCAACGGATAAGAACATGCACTAGAGAAGAGTTCAGCCTTCTCAGCTGCTTGAAGGCTTTCTATATCAATGGCTGTCTGCACAGATATAATGGATTACATCTAAATGAGAAAGGAATCAATCTGCTTAAAAAAAAGAAATTAAGAACATTTTAACTAGAAATCAAGAGGGGGAAATTCAATATACAGAGGAAGTACAAAAAGTACAAAAGGAAAGCCCAATAAAAAAAACTCAAAAGGCCAAGTTATCAGCTGTTTGTATCTAAATGTCAGAAGCGTTAGTAAACGACGACTACTGTATCAGTATTTGACAATGATGAATGATGAACTGGAATCACAAAATCTATTTAACAGAAAGTGCTAGTGAAGAATACAGTGATACACAGGGAAAAACGGAAAATGATACATAGATACATCCAGAAAGCAGGACAAGAAAGAGCGTGTAGATATGTTGTACTACACAATAATCATAACAACTTTCATTTATGAAGTACCTTTCCAAACCAAAGGATGCTATACAGTGCATATAGTGATAAAGAAGAAAAAGAGAAAAACAAAAAAAGAACATACGGTACACGATAAATTGTAAGGAAACCAAGTCACAGGCCCAAGAAAAAAAGGTGAGTTTTAAGTTAAGATTGGGAAAGAGGCAAAGAATCTGTCTCTTAAATTGTCAGAGGAAGGGTATTTTATAAAAAAGAAGCAGCAACAGAAAAAGCACAGTCACCAAATGTCTGAGATTAGCCCCAGGTACAGGACCAGCCTCAACTGAATGGAACCTATAGGAAGGAAGTGTAAACATGAAGAAGTTCAGAGATGTATGATGGAGACTTAAACGTCAGTTAGAAGATCTTAAATTGAATATCTAAGGTGAAAAGAAGATAAAATGTTTTCACGTGGGGCTCAAAGTACAGGAAAGGATAGAGTATGGCTCCTAGATTCCTGACTATGGCTGATGGGTAATGGGCAAGCCATCCACCATTACTGTGAAACTCTTCAGCTTTTCTAGCTGACATTTGCTGCCCACCAGTAAAATCTCTGTTTTGTTGCTATTTAGCTTCAGGAAATTTGATGTGAACTAGAGATTAATGTCATGCAAACACGAGATAAGTGACAGAGGCAGGAGATCAGAAGGTTAAGAAGTTTTAACATAAATCTGAGAATCATCTGCGTAACAACGAAACTGAAGACCATGTTTGCACATAATCTGACTGAGAGGAAGCATATAAATAATAAAAATCAATGGACCCAGGACTGAACCCTGAGGCAGCCCATGATTGACCGAGACTAAGGGGGATTTATGAAGATCAAAAGAAACAATAAGCTGCCTGCCAGTCAGATATGGGTGGGGCCATTGATATAACAGAATGTCTGCAAGCATTTGAGCAATATTGAATTATTAATTGTATCAAAAACCTCAATAAGATCAAGGAGCATAAGAATACATATACCCCCTGAGTTAGATGCAATGAGTAAATCATTCACAACTCTGACAAGAGCGGTGCCAGTGCTATGATTAGTGCAAAAACAGGAATGGTTCAGACTAATAGTTAGCTAACAAGTGTAATTGATTAGCAACCACATGTTCTAAAACTTTAGAAATAAATTACAAATTAGAAATTTGTCTGTGGTTAATACAGTAGTACAGTACAGCAAAAATACCATTCAAACACAGGTAATTAGCCTAAATCAATTATATTATAATGAGAATCTACAGTATATGAGTCACATATGTAAACAAATATTCAAAATATATGTTTTTAAATATATACAGACCAGCAGTTGCAAATATCAACTGTAATACACTCTTATGTAACTACTATGTAATAAAAACTGGAATATATATATAAAAAGAAGAAATAGTTATAATGGATGATTTTTCTCACTTGGATTGACAAAATAACATTAGGAATGTCAGAAGATAAAATGGTTAACAGGACTAATTACTGTTTGTAATGGCATCTACTTAAAGGAAAAATACCTGAACTGATCTATTTTTAATCAATAACCTTGTACCATAATATAATAAGGGAACAGGACAGAGTTTAAGAAAACGACTCCCGGTCCTGACTCCCATGACGTGCATATTTTAGGACCCTGTGCAGACAGTATATCCGGAATTGACTGGAAAAGGGCTATGGGAAAAACACGGTGAGGAATGGATGGGATGGCAAACAGGGGGCGGTGACGACAGTGATCCAGGTGCAAGGGGGAGTGCAGGAAAACAAGTCCAAAACAGTCCAATGGGAAAATCTAGGCACAGTCCAAAATCCAAAACCAGGTGATCCATCCAAGACAAGACATGAGTAAAAACAGGAACAGGATCAGGGACAAAGAAGCTAAAAAACAGAGTGACAAGACCAGGCACTCCGAGCCCCGGACTCAGCTGGTCAGGACACCATTCAGAAGCCTATGCCTTCAAACTGCAGACGTAGTTAATATTATATATTAAAATTATCAGGCCTTTTATTTATAAATGGATAAAAAACTGGTGTTATTAAAAAAACATCAACCAGACAGCTTAATGCCCATTGACTGGAAAACTGCTAGAATCTAGTAGAGTACACATAACAAAAGTGAATCAAAATCAGACAAAGTAACTACACACCAATAAGTCTTACTTCTATTTCACATAAAGTTACAGAGACAAAAACTAGACCTCAGTCATCTGAATGATGACAGGACCCTAGGACACAATCAACAGGAAAAGAAGTTCTTCCTAAACTATCCTGTTAGAGTTGTTTGAACAAGCAACAGCAGTGATGGATGCAAACACGGCATATGAAATGGTATATTTAGATTTCTACACAAGGGCCATAGGCATCAAAGTACTGCATGTCATTGCATTGAGAACTGCTTAAAGTATTGAAAAAAGAGAGTACAGATAAGAAATGAATGCTCAGATTGATATGATGTAATTAGTGGTGTACCACAGAGATCTGTATTAGAACTACTGCTCTTCTTAATTTATATAAGTAACCCACATTCTGGTACAGTTAACAAACTAGTACAATTCACAGATAATACCAAAATAGGAGGATTAGCAAGACCTACAGAAGCACCAAAGGCAATTCAAATGCACTAAGACAAATGTCAAGACTGGGGAAGCCTTTCTGGGGTAATGCTGACAGCTGAGAGATAAAATCATTGTCTTCAGTAGACCACAGCATATTCCATCAATACTGCCAGGATTGTGTTGATGTTCAGGGAGGTCATACATCTGATGCTACATGCTCTATATACTATACATTTTTGAATACCTTGGAAACTCATTTTGAAAGTATGTAATGCCTCCTATTTACAGTTTATTTTTATTCTTTTAAATGTATTTTTGTTCACATTTTCTAGGATTCTGTTTGATAGCTATGTTTATAATATCATGTATACAGTTCACGTAATGATTTTAATAATCTAATAACACAAATTCTAATAATGGCTAAATGAGCTGATTAATAAAGAGATAGCATGCTTAGACCAGTGCCACCATATTCCCTCTCTCCAGTTAGGAGGTATGAGCCAGGGAGCATTGCTGCAATGGTAATGGTGAGGCAGAGGAAGGGATTCTCAAAAGGACATGCTGTGGAGCAGTATTCAGCCCGGGAGCTTTTGCTTTATGTGTAGGGAAGCACAAGTACGACAATATAATTTAACCTCCTACTGGACTTCTGTTCAATAGCACAATTTAAATATATAAATATTAAATCCATTACACTTGAGTGTTGCATTTATTTTGAGCATCCGTGTACAAAGCGGTCATCAAATAATAGTAAATATCCTCCTCTCACTGCCAGTAGTAACATCAATAGCTGTGGTCATGAGTGTGTGAGGAAGCACTACTGTCTTTATTATGAACTTTCAGAACTGAAACATAGCACAGTTTGTCTTCTTTGGTTCTTCAACATAGTCTGACTTTGCAAATGGCTGAGCTTTCTCAGAAAGAGTGCCGTTCGCCAAAGAATTTGAATTTGTAATTTATGTTCATGCTAGAGACAAAATTAATGGGGGTCTCTGACAGTCTCAAGCACCTCAGTGAATTGCAGTTTCATTTAGATATATCCCCAGTTCTAACCTATAAACATAACCCCACCTCACCCCCACCCTCACAATCCTCCCACCCCCACTCCAAATTGTTTGAATACTTGAATGATTCATTTATTTCTCTGGCGCTTACTGCTCAAACAATCTTTTCATATTTTGTTTGTGTCAGGAAGAAAGGCAAAGGTCAACCACTCAATTATAGCTTAAGAGCTACTAAAAACAAATTAAGATAAACCAACTTCTTTTCTGTTCTCACAACAGTGACTACTGTACAACAATGTAAATCACATGCAGTAAAACCCCTTGAAAGTGCCCCGGACCCTGTGTTGTCTGCACACCAATGAGAGCTTAGTGACTGTGTCAAGTATGCAGCTCTTACCTCAAGGACTGCAGATATAACAGGTCAAGGCCTTCATATGTTCTTATGTACTAAAGGCAGCTGTTACAAAACCCAGACAAGCACGAGAGACAAATCTCAGTTTTCCTTCTGGTAAAATCATTAAAAATGGACTGTAAACATTTTGCTTTGAACAACATGATGTAAGCATGAGAACACTCAGCAAACACGGGATGTCTGATTTTAAGCTATTTTTTAAGAAATCAATATTTTAGTATCTTTCTGTTACTATTAGCACATCAATATTATTAACAGAATACACAGAAAGATTTTAAACCAAGTCATCACCCAGAATTTCAATTTATTCCAGCACATTAGTTTTGTCCCAGACCGTGCCTTAATTTGTAAACCTTAATTAATGGTCAATTAAACAATTAAACATGAAATGCTTTAGTAAATACTTGCTGTGAAAGAGATTAGGCACCCCAGCTGTTCTATATCCATATACCGCTAGAACAGCTAAAATTATACTTTTAAGGTGGATTTCCTCAATGTCAGCATTTAAAAAATCTGAGTAAAAAAAGAAAAGAGAGGCATAGAGTTTTTTAAAGACTCATGCAATCATTATACTCTTTGATTACACTGTTGTAATCACATGCTAGAGGAAGGAATTTCTGGAATCCATCTGTAGACATATTCATCTGTATATGTATTTCTCTTTTATTAATAACACATGTCCTCAGCCAACGAACAAGGCAAGCAGCAATTTAAACTCTAATGTGTTAGAGTGTAACAAGAACAGAGCTTTGTTCTTTAAACATTGCTCCATGTGTGTAAGATTTAATTCACAATGATTCGTTGACTGCAAAAGAATTGTATCTTGTTTGTAAAGTCTGAAGTCTTTGTTCTTCTTCTTCAGCCGTTTTCAACGGCATTATTACTGCAAACACTTCACGACAAAACAGACGTGCTCCACAGAATGACAAATTGCAGAATTCAGAATTCATGTCGGTGTTTACTCAAAGGTAAATTATATGCACACCATTTCAACATTTGAACTGTGTGTAAGAGCATATTGCAAGTCATGCTCGTGATATCTGATTTCATCAGAGTGAGATCGAGGACAAGTTTTTCTGCGTTGTATAATAACTGCTTAAGATGTAAGTTGGAAGTAGAAAATTGGAAGTAGAAAAATCCATTGATCACAGACATTTTGGAATTACACTGACAAATAAGGCAAAACCTACTGTACACAGCTGGTCAACAACAGTGTCAAAGTGTCGCCTAAATTGTCACAATGAAAGACTGCTTTTTGTGAAGCTTCAGAGTGGCAGATTTATTTATATACTTGTGTCTGAAGAAAGGTTTTACTGTAATAATGCCAGAGATACAGTAGCCCCTTTCACTGTTATTGCATTCATACACACCCTGCTCCTTGTACCTTTCTTTTTTGCCTGTGTGCCATCTCTCTCCAGTTAAAGCTTAATCTTTACCTCTCAACATAGCTGTCAGGCACCTCTTGAAAATAATTTTAATATTAGAAAATAATTAAGTTCTTTACAACCAGCTGGACTCTGAGCCTACTAATGCCTTACCACACAGGTGTGCAGGCCCTATTCACAGCATGTTTGGATAGCAGTGACATTTAAGCCTTTTATCTGTCTCTAATGCCATGGTAACTCTTCTATTGATGGAACAAGCATGAAGTTTTGCTTTTGCTGATTAACAGAATCTGGTAAAGAAGTGTAAGGAGCAGTTTCATTTCCACAGTTGTTTATATGGGCAGACACACAAAAAACACTCACAGTTCCAGCAAGAGTCACCTGTCCCTCAACCTCCCAGGCAGGACTGCATTGCTTCAATGTGTAAGGCAGCAAATAGCTAACCATAGTATATTTCTTGACATTTTACACCACAGAGGAATATAATTATGAATTTTAAACAATTAAAGCTGAGGAGAAAAAGCTCTGGAATTATGTCAGCAACAATAAGTCTGCACCCTTCAGGTGTTAGAACTGGCAACACACACCTGTAGTATAATTTTTTGAGCAGAACCACGGCTTTCTGTTTAAAAAATGCAGGAAAGCATTTTTGAGTTTTAATCAGAATAGATGACTTTGGAAGTTTGTTTCTTCCACAAGCCCATTTTGTTTTCTTTCAGAGAAGCTACAAATGCATTAGTTTAAGTGATAGATAAGGTGAAGTTCCTCTGAACGTAATTTAAAAGCAGCCAACTGCAAATCTAAACCAGAAGAGACAACCTCTTCCGTCTGTCTGATCCCTCTATTAACACGCTTTTAGTAAACTCTTAATCTTTTGAAGAGTGTCAAAGGGCCATCCCTTCAGGCTTTTGACATACTTTATAAAACCTGGGGAAAAAATTATTGACATCTCCGTCAGACATTTTGACAGAGCCAGTGTAGATTGGCCTTTGACTCCAGCCAGCAGCACACCGATATCAACTGGAAGGCGGGAGGAGGGGATGAACGACAAAGAACCTCCTTATTAGTTAAGAATTTGTTTACCTTCGGTCTAGAGGTATGACCTCTAATGTACCACACAGCCATTAACTTTCATGTAAGGACTTACGGTCAATAGGGGATTAGCAGAAGCCATCCATGTAAGAGCAGGTAAATAGATACTGCCAAATGGGAGATAAACTGGTTAAGGCTGTTTTTAACCACAGAGTTTATATTGATTACTAATGGCAGTTTGGGAGTTAATCTTAATGTTAATTTTCAATAGACTACAGATTTCAACTTGTTTTACAACTTCCCCCTGTTCATTATTTACCTCATTTGTGTGAGGTGATGTTCAGAAAAATATAAATTCTTTCTAAAAGCCAGCACAGTAATAATCTCTCAAAATCCTTAGCCTGTTTCTAAGTGTTTAGTAAAACATGTCTCAACTTCATGATTCATTACTAACTTATGCAGCTGCATGCTACAGGTATTATGGCAAAATAAATGGCTATATTGTTGATCATACATAAACCAAACTGTGGCCAAAAGCTTTAGTGTTATATAATAGCAAAGTAATATAAAATTAAATATATGTACAGTGTGTTTAAGTGGTTGCATGCATTACATAAGCTGCAGTGCTCTGTAGAACAAACTATGGATTGACTGCTACTGTACAGTACATTAGAAACATTCTTGCACTACAAAACAGTAGTTGAAGTACTTTCATCTGATATTTTAGTAAGCTAGTTGACTGTTATAATTAGATGTATAGCTCGTACAATTTCTGTCAGTTTTATCAATGCTAATTCCTTGATGACGCTTAATTATGAATCTCTCTAGGACTTGAAGGGGAGTTATTAATTGTCAGAAAATAGGCTGTTCTGTCCCTGAAGCTATATATGCTACCGGTAGAAAAAAATGTCTTTGCATACAGTACTTCTTTAGATTACAACATAACTTCAGGCACAGCACAATTCATTACAAACAATGTTTACTAGGAATCACCCTGGAGAAATAATTATATCCTCACATAACAAGAAAAACTGGTCCAATGCACACAGTCTTTACAAAACCTTTTGATAAATGTGAGTTTCTTTGTTTTTGACAGTTGTAAGAAGCTTCAGTCATTTTTGCCACCAATATATGATATACAGTATGTTTAGAGAGCACAAATGTAAGGAGAATGTTAAAATGTTGGCCTTTTCTAACAATGGCAAAAATGTATTTTTCTTCCGCACCCCAATAAAAAAACAACACATTCTACTGCATTCCATCTGTCAGTTACCTAAAAAACCGTGTCTGAAAGAAAGTCAGTTTTTCACATGGCTATCTGTTTTACCAAATATATGTGCAGTTAATCCATTTTCTAACCATTTCATCCTATACAGGGTCGCAGGCGAGCAAAATGCACTAAGTGGGATCATCCTGGATGAGACGGCAGTCCATCGCAGTGCACACACAGACACAAATGCAGACACAAACATACTTTCATGTGTAGTGACATATGTCATTCTAAAATATTGATATCCCATTTGAAGGATCTACTGTATATTATAAAGTAATTTTACACCAAGCATTCCGTTCCTGAGTATCTTGCACCATTTTGATGTGCTTTTTGTAGCACAATACTTAATGATGAAGGTGTATAAAAGACGTTAAGTGCCTGAGAAGGAACATTTAAGATGCTTTGAAATGCTAGGCAGTCTCCTAATCCCAAGAAATTGCAGACAGCTTTTAAGATGTAATAGACATACATATACACACAAATTAGAAACAACCCTCTCCGAAACTCCTTAAGTATACTATATTTAAAGTATATGATCTGCTTAAAGGCATATCAGTAATAGCAATAATATTAATTTTGTTCAATAATGTTAAAATTTAACACTTTAAGACTACAGCAATCTACAGCTCTTTAAGCAATCTGCGTTTCAGATTAAATAGCGATGATAAGTGGTTTCTCAACAGCAGGATTGGCAATGCTGGATGTGTCATGAGCTCTATGGATTTGAAGATAAAGGTGTTGGGCTAGCTGCTGTAGTGATGTAGAGTGATACGTTCAAGTCAGTACGGAGACACAGACCAACAACTGATGATATAAAGGTAAACCGTGCAAATTGAAAAACACAGCTCTGTCACGCTCATGTGAAACGGTACTCTATGGCTTGTTTGAGCTCCTTTGGAACTGCTAACCTGTGCCAGAGCTGACAACAAAATTAGTGCAAAAGGTCATGGTTACAAAACCTGTCATGGGAACAGAAGACCGGGGCTGATAAATTGTCCCCCATTGCGTCAAGACAGGCCACCTGATTGTGCAAAGTAAACTTCCAGAAAGGGAGTTCCATATAAAAAAAATAAATCAAGTGTAAAGAAAAAAAACAGGCAGTGCAGCTGCACAAAGAAAAGAAAGAAAAGGAATCTGTACTGTCCTTGATATATGTACATCAGGGAGCAAACCCAAAAGGAAATATTTGTGAAGCAGAAGGGTAAATGGACCTATTCTGCAAATTTCCCTGGAGAATTCATACATTTCAACACACAACCCAGCCTCCAAATATAAATCTCACCAGAACTCTAACCTTCACCTTGAAACAGAAAGTCATGTACATGCTGCTGGAGCCACAGGTATTGTGATACTCTGAGAGTTTTGAAGTGGACACATCAACCTCAGGCAAAAATGTAAAAAACACTTTCTGTAAAAATGAATTCACATTTTACCAGGAAGTCCTATTTTTTACCTGTATTATATTCACTTCTGCATTTCAAAGTGTATATTGTGAATATTCCCCCTCTAGGTTTTACCATCAAGCATTTTCAACAATATAAGCAAACACATGCGAGCTAATGATTTTCACAATATTGTTGAAACTTGTAGCACAAACCTACTCCTCTCCTATTTTTTCTATAGTGAATTCTAGCAGTCTTCAAAACATAAGAAAAGAAGGTAACACAAGAGACACACAGGTAATACATGTCTTTGAAGATTTTGAATACTAGTACCAAGTTTTCTTGTAATGCTTGACAGGCCTTAAACTCAGAAATGTTGCTCTTCTCTGAATGGGAACTAAGTAATATCTATATACTGTATAACATGGTGAACAGAATAGTACACAATATTTTAAACAAGGAGTTACTAATGCAATATACAATTTTACCACAACACCCTATGATTTTAATTCTAGTCTTTTAGCAATATATGTATTAGCAATATATGTAAGTAGCCTTTAAAGCACAGCATTTCTAATTTTTATAAACAAATTCAAATTCAGCGTTTTTTCTGCTACCCCCACATAACACTCTGCACTCTACATTAAACATCAATCCAAACATCAGTCTACCCAGGTGTTGCCCAGTTTTGAATTTAATCTTTTTTTTTAACTTGTATTTGCTGCTTCTATATTTTTTGACAGAACGTAGATCATTAATATAAAATAGGAAAATCAGTAGCCCTAGTACAGATCCCTGTAGTACTCCACTAATTACATTGCCCCAGTTCTATCCTTATCTGTACTCCCTGTTTTCTACCTTCTCCAATTTTTAATCCAAACACACTTGCTTACATCCCACCAGACCTGTTCTCATCTTTAATTGCACCTACATAGATTGTCCACATAATTAGCTGAATCATAGTTGCAGTATTATCGAAACTGGAGCCTTTTAAGGACACAGCAGTACTTGTAAATCTGGTTTGATACATACAGCTATTGACCCAAAACCAAGTTTTATTCGTTTATGCTCTTGTTTGTGTGCACTCATAGAATTATAACAGCAGATTAGCATGCATCTGTTTCCAGAATCTTGTAAGTGCTAACCTTAGCTGATGGGTTGTTACATTTTTATGTAGCAGAAAAAGCCATTCTACAAGAAGCAGAGTGTCATGCAAGTACATGATCTTGCAACTTAATCTAGAGGGCAAGTACTGTCATTGATTACTACTTGGAGGAATATTGAACTAAAAACACCAGGTGCTCATGTTTGTAAAAATGAATTATCTACGTTACGTACTGAAATGCTATGTGGGTAATTACCAAACAAAGAATTTGAAAAGCTCTTAAGAGAATGAGATTCACTTCAATTTGTGTAGTGAATTAATGACTTCTTCATTTATTGTGGCAGTAACTATGGTTTCAAACAGCACACAATCAAGATGTCATACTGTACAAGCTTCTGCTTTGAATATGCAAGTCCCTTTGTCCACAAATCTCAAATTCCTCAGTGGGAAAGTTTAGTGTTATGCCACAAGACATGTTCTGGTAATTGCAGCAGACAGAGACTTCCTAGAGCTTCAGACTGATTTTAGTTTGATCTGTTTGTTCAGAACACTTCTGAAGATGCATGAGACTTGTTCAGAAGTCATCAAAATTAAACACATAGCGCACATAGAAGAAACCTAATATTTACACATTTCTCTGAAGATAAAAGGGTGCACACATATCAATTGAACATTTAAGATAAAAATCTGTACAATCTCCTGAACAAGGAAAATTTTACACAAGCTTTTTTTGCGCTTATTTTGTGCGAACTGAAACTGAGCACAAAACTTAATAAACTGAGGTTTGGGGAGACATTGTTATGCTTTGGAATTTAGTGCATGGTATGTAATTTAATTTAGAATATGATATATAAACAATTACATTTTCTGCTTTGGGGCTCAGATTTGCTATTATACTCACTATCATCCTCGTGTTTAAGTATGTCATCAGCGCCTGTAAGAAAGATAGGTGCAGCTAAATGTTGGTTTGAAGTGAAGGCAGGCTTTGATGTAGGGCCTAATATGGCCTGTAAAAAGGGATCCTACACTTTGATGTGTTCTTTGACATGTTCCAGACACACTGCACTTGTCCTATTTTGCAGGCTTCAGTCGTAAAATCCATGTAAACACTCCAAAGAAAACTTATTGAGTATTACATTGCTGAGCAGGGAGAGGGGTGTCTTTAAGACCTAGATGGACTTCCAGGGCTGATAGAAGCAACCTTCCAAATCAAAATGCAGTGAAAAGACCTAGGAAACTACCTGAGAAAAATCCAGGCTTACTTAATCAGTTTGATTAAGATTACTTTCCGTCTCTAGAGAGTGATTTAGTGTTGTGGTATACACAGTCTGTGAAACGTGCACAAACATCCTGAAACATTTTTAAGTTGTTATTTTTTATAAATAATAATTCAAGGATGTTGTTCATGAAATAAAAAGACCAAATTTAAAACCGATGTTTAGATTTTAGATTTACACCATCTTCCCATTTTTTTTGCTGGCATTTGTTTTTCTTTTTAAAGTGATGTAGTTAAAACTTTCATTGCAGCTTCCACTTCTCTCTTTTGGGCCAAAGTGTACTCATATTTTTTAGGGGACAGTATTTTATTTAGTCTTTCTGGGCTACAGTTGCTGGGGACTTTAAAACCTCTTTGCTATTTTTTAGACCATCCCAGGGAAGGCAGAAACCAATATCTTATTATGTAAAGGAAAGGTCAGGCTCTGGACTTTTAATTATTATTATTAATGAGGTTATGTCACCATCAATTGAAGCAGTTTATAATTCTTTAGGGCTAGGAGAGGTTCTTTCCAAAGAGGTCTTAATGCATTCTCTTTGACCTTCGGAGTATAAATCAAAGCTCTAGTCTCAACTCTCTCTTCCTAAAAAGGCTTCACGTCAAAGGGAGGTTTTCGGTCTCTATTTCCGTTGTTGGCTGAACTGTAGCGTCTAGTATCTAAAGCGATAACATAAAAATAATCGATACACCTTCGATACCTTACAAGAAAATGTGAGGAAAAGAAGGTATCAAGCAATGAATAATTATTCTTTGATGGCACGTTTTCTAGACATTAATATTTTAACAATTGAAACTTTCTAAAGGTCTCGTGACTGATGCACATAAGTGGTGGTTCAAGTGAGTCTCTTCATGTATGTATAGCTCTGTGGGTTGCAAAGTGCTTTTTAAAAGTTTTGACTATATGTAAATTTACGTAATTAGATCAACATCTAATTCACATCAATTTTACAAAGTCATTTTTTGTACTTGATTTACACCAACAGGTGGCAGCAGCTTGCTTTTAACTGGGTAAGACCTGCATTTTACTTCCTGACTTTATGTACAAATCATTTTGACGTTTCCAAAGCCGACTAAAGTACAGTAGCAGATAGCTACTTGGTTAAAATCACATTACTATCAACTGTTGATGATAAGAAAGAAGATTTTAGAAATACTAATGCGCAAACAAAAGTGTATTTTGTATTTTGATTTCTCACTGCACATTATAAAAATTTACAACCTGATAGTTTTTTTAAAAAAGTGTACACTAAAATAAAATATCCTCAGACTTTTTTAATTTTCTGTCATAATACATTATATTTATTTTCTTAATATTATTACATAATACTACTTTCACCCTACTTGTATGATAGCAGTTTTCAATGTTTGCTCAGTCTCGAGCGACACAATTTGTTGCCTTTACAATTACTGAACTTACGTAAACAGAATCAGTTATTAAAACATATTTCTGACATAAACGTTTTGTATAGACTACTAAAAGAATGCAACAAATTATTGAGGTGAAAACTAATAGCAAGGTTATAATGAATCCTCAAAATATTCCAAACAAGCTTCTTGTTTCGCTTGACTTTTTCGAGTAAAAATACAAATAATATGTTTTTATTCGAATTCCTCATTCTTATCTTACACTGGTAGTTTATAATGAAAATACACTATTAAAACATTTCCCATCCACTTTTAAAAGAATCGATCATGTATTTTTAATAATAATGTGTCCCAGACAGTCCATTCTAAAACCTAAGGAAGAAGAGTGTTCCGCACTATATTGAGTACAGGCATTTATGAAAGTGATGGAAAACTATATAATTATGTTGTTCGGTGGGAATCCCCATGAACATTTACCATGCAATAACCTATAATAATCGGTATTGTTTTAGAGCAGAAAGAGTATTATACAGTATATAGTATATATGGATATTTGGATGATAAAGCATATAAACTCGCAATGTAAACTGTAAACTGTTTACTGTCCTTATCAAATATTACAATAGCACGATAAACTAATATTATTGTTATTTCTTTATATTTTAGTTATACTAATACAAAGGTTTGTTGTTTCAGCTAACGCCGCCCGAAGTTTTTTTTTGTCAATGAATAGAAGTTATTCTCTTTATATTACATTTTCTAGAGCAAGTTACAAATATGTAAAAGTCAAATCAATAATACATTTTAAATGTGTAGATGTTTACAGTACATGATCTTTTAGTGCTACTATATGCTGGTTGTTACCTAAACTCTTGTTCATGCTTAATCGTCATGTACTGTACGGTAGCTCCTTAACATCGATTGTTGTTTTCTAATACCACTTCATGAAATGAAAGTTTATTTAATCGTTGTTGCTCAGAATTACAAAAAAAAACTATACCGATAAATGAATTCTATTGAGAATAACCGTATGCTGTGTTTTTGACGATAGTTATAATTAACATTATACTCTGAATTCTAGACAATGTTAACAAATTACATCCACTGTAAAAATGTGAATATTTTCAAACTATATCCCCTTGATTAAATGAATAATTTACTATGAAAACAACAACTATCAAGATTCATATTCTTAATCTCAATATACATTGTATCTACTTCAAAATGCATTGCTTTCACTTAACGTGTCGAAGTTGTGAAGTCTCGGTATACAATTAAATTTTAGGTTTGCAAAGACATTCTTCTCTCTTTGAGCAATATTTTAACAAAATATGATATAATTATTTTTTATTTAACGTGTTATGAAAACACAATTAAACTGCTAAACTAATTCTATTAAAATATAAAAAAATCAAAATGTAAAAATAAGCACGTATACACAGATACAATCAATCACCTGGTTTTGTATTTTCTTTCACATTTGCCGTATTTTATCAATTTTGTGGTAATTATTCAATCAATAAATAAAATAGTTTTCCGGAAGTTGAAATAAGTTAGCTAAAAGGAACCAATGGTACAAATATGTTCATACTCAAAACAACTCAGCCTAAACACACACCTAATGCACTGACACAGACAGATAAAAAAATATAATAGAGAAGACAAGAAAAAACTGCACTGGTTGAAAGTGCATACTGTACATACATTGGGATTAGTTGTATTTCTATGATCGTCAAATGACCAGACGCTTTGAAAGTGTTAGAGCTGAATATTAAAACAACAAAACCTACAGAAACTTGGTAGAGGTTGACAGATACCAATGTACATATTGTAGAAATAGCAATTTACTTAGCAGATATACAAATTACAGACATTTGGAAGGAATGCTGCTTTTCAAAACAGTATTCTTCAAAGTGTAATTTAATCCTGTGAGGAAACAACTGAATTTTCTCGAAGGCACTGCTGATAACAACATTAAAGGGGAGTCGGAAGTAATGCATGTGGCATGGTGGTGTGATTGCAACTGATGTTGTCTCACAATTCTTGGGCTCAGGCTCAATTTTGTCCTGAGGCACCTTCTGGGGGGAGTTTGCATGTTCTCACTGTGTGGGTATAGTCTGGGTACTCTGATTTTCCCCCTGAATCCAGAGACTTGTTGGCTAGGTTAACTAGCACCTGTAGTCCTGCCTTGCTCCTTTTGTCTTCTTGTTTAGACTCTGGCTCATTGTAGCACTCTAAGGATGAAGCAGTTACCAAAAATAAATGGATGGTAATTCCAAAGCTTCTTTCTCTCCATATGCCCTCATTCCACCATACAGTGGTCATAAAAATCTCCAACTCTCTATAATGGAGTTCAAGCTAGTAATCACAGCAAATAAGGGGTGAAAATAAGCAAAGGGTCATATTCAATTTACCACCTCAAGGAAATGACATGGGAAATGTATACAGAACGTGAAAGCATTGTTTACACATATCTTTCATATTAACAAAGTAATACCAGGTAGGTCACAATACTAAGACAACAAGGAAGTACAAAAGCCCAATTTAGACAAGAGAAAAGTCCATTTTTGTTGGCCTTCTTGTATTGTGGTAAAACTCCTGAATTAAAATCACAACTTGTTTTGTATTCACTTAAACCTGTGGTGTCCCTGCACAATATGTAAACACATTATAAGTTATCATTGCTATGAAATAAGTTATGAAAATAAATTATACTGTATTGTAAATCGTATGTGTAATCAAGGTTCTAAAAGGGTTATTATCTGTAAAAGGAAAGTCAATAATCTTTGTAAAGTTATTTCGCATATATATGTACTGTATGTAAGATTGGTTTCTAACCCTGTTATTTCAATATCTTTATTTATGTGTACTTCTTATGTGTGAACTAATTTATTGAACCAAGAGACAGCATTCTGAAGTT
The DNA here is from genome assembly GCF_059453375.1 of Lepisosteus platostomus. Classification (NCBI taxonomy): domain Eukaryota; kingdom Metazoa; phylum Chordata; class Actinopteri; order Semionotiformes; family Lepisosteidae; genus Lepisosteus; species Lepisosteus platostomus. The sequence goes on from NC_142623.1 coordinate 26,730,703, forward strand.
AAAAAGTGTTTTTACACTAACAAAACAGGAATTTAAACTATATCCAGGGGTTTGTGGGGACTTTACTGCTGGCTAATTGTTACCAATCTCGAAACCAAAATGTTTTATCACAAACTGGAAAGTGACCTTTGTTGTTCTATTAAAAACAGATCTTTTGGCAAATTTAGAAAGTGAGGCTTTAATACATTAAAGTGCTTAAGTGAACTGTCAGAAAATTTACTGTGCATTTCAATATAAAAAGTCAAGGTGGTAGAAATCAAGGAGAAATAATAGAAACAATGGGAATGTTGGATCTTACTTTGGCAAGCTGACATGTAACTTTCAAACTGCACGTCAAACTGTCAAGAGCTCGGTAGGACTCACATGACAGTGCTGTTCATTTTCCCTTCTGGACACATGATGGCAGTGCTTGTTCTTTTTAAGTGTCTGAAACAGCTTTATTTTCTAACAAACTAAGACAAAATAACTACAGTACACAATCTAATTCTATCTTAAATTTGCATTATGCTGTTTCACTTTGATAAAAAAAAATTATTCTATATATGTATGTCTTTAAAGATACTGTTTATGCTCATTGGGTTCATTTTTAAGCAAGGAAGAACCTCCCAACCCCCTCCCTGCAAAAATATTACAAAAAATTGTGGTGATCAAATGAAGGCAAATATGTGCCTTCTTTCTTCTTCCGTTGATATTTCTGTACTAAGCCCGTCAGCATTTTCCTAACTGGGGCAATGTTTGTTTTAAAACGGCCACAGCATTCCTTCCATATGTCTTTTTATACAGTGATGTGATACAGTGTGCAATTGATCCAATCAAAATAGCAATTTAGACACATCTTTATAAAACTCTATAAAGCTGCCAGAAATATGATCATCAGTTGGTGGAAAAATTAGCCTTGCTTAATAAGATAAAAGGACGGGTGAGAAACCTCCATACGTTTATCACAGTGTGATTAAAAAAAAAAACTTGTTAAAGTATTCTGGTACAACAAATAATAAAACTTAGTTTACGAAAGACAGAGCCAAAGAATGGCTAAACATTCTATATACTGTACATTGGGACCCAGAGGCATGGCAAAAAGTCAGCGAAGAACGAGATAATCTGTTCTTACCGGCATTTTTTAACGTAGTTTTTTTTATGTTTTTTTGTTCCAAATGAATACAGGTAAATTTGTGGTTGCAGTGTCTCATAACTGGCAAAGCTCTTTCCGCATTTGATAATTTGATAATTCATTTCAATCGTTCACGTAACCACACGTATTCTAATTTTAAAAAACTCTTCTAGGAACCATATGCCCTTAGTCAAAGCAACGCGCTTTTTTTTCCTTTGTAAGACAGAATGGAAGCAAACATTTCTTAAAAGAGAGCTTTTAAGGTCAGATATAAATCTCAAAGGAAAGCTTATGGCAATATTCTTCTTATTGTGTTATGGTTAAGAAACAGTTAAAGCACACGTGAAAAATCAATCTGAAGTCACAAAAACCCTTAAACAGCAACACAGTACTGCATTCTGTGTTTGCAATCCTGATAACAATGTCGTGAAATCTAATTGCTAAATACGTATGTAATTGTGAAACAGCTGTTAACAGTAAAACTATTTTTGTTCCTTAGTAAATAAACATTGAATAAGGTAAAGAATGATAGCTGTAATCCATTCAGTTACTGTACTGCTACAATAAAAATTCAGATTATGTCTGAGGGAAACAAAATCATCCACTTCTTCTGTAGTTGCCTGTGTTTTTCTCCTGTCACATTATTTATACTCAAAAATATCAACAGCGCATTCTGAGGAAAACGTCATCCAACCTAGCGCTCCAGAATTTATTTTTTATTTTGTACAGGAAAAACAAAAAATGTATAAACTGCTTCAAAAACACAGAAAATAAACAAAAAGAAATGTGATTTACATTTTATACTCCTTATCATTTATTTCCTTTATTTTCTTATTAGGACACATTTTTCTGGACATTTACTCATTCCAGCTTTACAACATGGGTATGGTGGCATACACTCTACTGGAAGAAAATGTAATATGTGTATTTTTGTGTATTATTATTTTAGTATCTGCTTTATTAGGTTGCAATACATTTATTTAGAGAGTTTTTATTTACAGATTTTCTGTTATTTTTATCTTCACACTTTACTCTCTCAAAATTTATTATATAACAGGTTATAAAATCAGAAATACAAATTCCTAAAAAGAACAAGGTTTGTTTTATTTTCTTTTTCCCGCTACTCCATTCCTAAATAATAATGTGGTCTAAAGTACTATATTTTAATTTGCATCAACTCTTTGCTGGAAGAAACTGCAAAGTTCCTAAACCTTCTTCTAGCCCAAATAGTTGGTTGCATCTTCTGTTTTTATTGTAAAACAACTATGCCCTGTATCTCTAATACAGTAAGAATTTATTTTTCTCTCAAATAGGTGGCCTAAGAGTGTTTGTTATTGTCAAGACTTTGCTATTAGAAAACATACCAGTGTAGTAGCCTGCAGAATGTCCTGAGAAACAGAGCTTAGTTTTAAAGTGTTAGCTGCAATTCCGGAGAAATTCCTGTTGATTATGATTATGATTTTGGGACAATATGAAGTGCTTTTAACCCCTGAGGAAAAGTAGACTAAGCGTACTGTCATTGTTGTTCATATGAGACATGACATAGTTGGAAACTTTAGAACTGAAGAAACACCTATAGCTTTTGAAACCCTCTGAGAAGAAAGTATGAAAGGATGGAGAAAACTGATATTACATTTAGAGGTGCTATTTAGAGAGTTTTGTTTATTTAGAGAGAATGGCTGGGTTGATCTGCTATTGATTTACTGTATTCAGTTTGTGCAGTGCCTGTGTGATCACAAAGCAGTCCTGCTCTCTAACCAGCATGTTAAATCTACTTATTCATAACATCATGCATTGCTCTAAAACATTTATCTCTATGCATTTACTGCTATATATTGTGAATACAGATCAAAACAGTTGATTACAGTAAGCACAGTATCAAAAAATGGACTAAAACAGTTTTTGCTTAAATTAATGTACATATGAAAAAGCAGAAGAGTAATAAAAGTAGTCTAATATGCTGTAACATTTAATAGTACAATAGTACATTAATGATACAAAATAAGAATTTAATGTGAGTCTATATATTTTTTCTACACAAGCGACTTTTAATTAAACTAAATTGTCATGGAAAATGCAAGTTTTGACATAAAGGCAAAAATGTTTCTGTGATATTATTTAATGCAAAGGGAGATACAGAGAGTTCTGAAAGGACTGTTTTTGATTTCACTCTTAGTAGCTGTTTGCCAGACTTTGGTTCTCCTTACACATTGTGCCATATTTGCCATGCTACGACTTGACTAATACTAAATAAATTATTTGGGGCAGATGTGGAAATGTCAGTGCTAGAGGGCTGTGAGCAAATTTAAAGACTCTGCTGAGTTCAGCACAATAGTGGGTTACAGATTACAGCTGCAAATTGGCCACCTAAACTCAGGCCTAATAGCTAATGCTGGCAATTAAAGTTAATCCACTAATGAACTATTGTCTTCACAAAGATAACATCAGCACTGAGTGTGGGTCTAAGGAAGGAAAATAGCCACCTTAGAATGGACACTTCTGCCTTGCCACAGCACTGCCTCAAATACAGCAATTACCACTTGACTCATATAACAGTTGTATGTGTTTTAAGACTATTGTCATGCTGATGCTTGCCTAATTGCTTTAATTGCCAAACAATACCTTATATATCTTTTTTCTCTGAGCTACTTGTTCTTACTTCGGCATACTATGCAAATTCCTCGACCAGAAAGAAAAAAATATCTGAAATGTGCTACACTTAAAACGATTCCACATTTATCTTTAAACAATTCAAGCACATAGGCATAAGCACAATGAGCCTGGTTGAGCCTTATTTTGCAGGACAAGAGATTAAATCATATCTCGCTAGCAGAATATAAGTATACTTACACATATACTATAAAGTATATTTATATACGATTTGCAGCCCTATTGAAATTTACTAAAATTATCTTCTAAAAGCAATATTATTGACTACAATCTGTGCTCCTTGATGTTGTTCACTTAGTTTACCAGGTAAAACAGGCCAAACAGTAAATAATTTTTAATTTTACTGTTTTACTTAAAACAACATGTATATCCAAATAAACACTTCATTCGTTGAAGACACTTTGATAACAAACATAAACTTGATTCATTTTAAACACTGTTAATTTTAGAAATTAGAAATTTAGAAATTTACCAGATTATCTATATAAATCTATGTAGCCTTCCTGATACAGCATCTACTGGAAACTGTGTCCATGTTTATGTGTTTTTCAAAAGTATTTATATTTGGAATCCATCCTAGACAGCCACATTTGGCACTAAATGTGACTAACAGTCTCAGAGTCCACCTTATCAGGACGTCTCAATTTAGGCTATTGAACACTTCATATGTTTATGATAAATTTGTTTTCCAAAAACAGAAAAATAAAGTAACTAAGAGACATAGATTTACAGGTCATAGTGTGGAGTTTCTTCCTATCATGTCAGAGGTAGCATCAAGCCCGCTAATTCTATCTATATCTGTTGCTCCCTGAATATGAAAACAGACACTGGAGAAAAAATAAGGTGCCAATGGTTCTTAAATCTTCTTGTGCTAACAACAATTAAACTAGCTCACAAATGTTATGGACTAATGTTAAATGAAGTGTCACTTAGATGTAGTGTGGAGGTGTTAAGTAAACAGTTTCCTTGCTAAATTATACACCACAATAAGACAATTTTGTTTTATGGTGTTCACATCATTAGACAAAAGATATGACAAGGGCTGGCAAATGCTTTAGGATTATCATGAATTTCTAATTCATTATTTTGGATTTCCTTTTAATGTGAGGCCCCTAATTAGCTCAGAGCCAACAAAAGCTATGTTGAAGAAAATTAAAGTTCAGTGTTCAATGTCAGAACAGTGCCTTTTATAGCATAAATCTGCAGATTTTCTCATTTGTGTTTCATTAAAAATTCATTTTAATAATTAAAAACAGAGTGTCTTTCTTTTTGTATTGTGTATTTATTCAATCTCATTGCAAGGCTGCTTCCCAGTGGGGGTTTAAAATGTTTCACATGAGTCTTGAACAAATAAAAAATTATTTCATAAAGCCTGGTCAAAATGAAAGAAGAACTGTGGTTTCAGTAATCATTGCTCATAATTTAGAGCTGTTAGATCTTAGGGCATTATAGTTTTTTTAAACTTATATGCTGAATGCTCATGAACAGGTCTCTAGCACAAGTTGGAAATGATGCGTTTTACAGTTTCACTTATGAGAACATTTTATTTTACTGCATACCTGAGGTCTAAACAAGGTCTTGTGTAACAATACTCTGTACGCTAGTAAAGAGTATCTGAAATACGTTATTCTTTACTGAAGTCTCGGGGATATAAGGCGTTGCTATGACAACCAGGTGAAACAGACAGAACACTGTCCTGTTTCATCACAGTTAAGGAGTTTCCTCGACTTACCCCACAGTTAGGGACACTTACTGTCAGAAGAGCAACGAAATGTCCTGTGGCTGTTTCGTAAGGAGTGACACACACCCATCTGAAATGTAAAGAACGCAGCCAAAAAGAAAAAAGTGCAGTAAAGAAATTATAATTCTTCAGCAATAAATCAATAGCAAAGTTCATTTACGAAAATAAATATAACAGGGAGACTTCTAAATACCATTCCAAGAAAACAAAAGAAGACCTTCAGAAAAGCGAGTATGAAATGTGAAAAAAGTACAAAGAATATCTTAAATACATATATACTTGTGCAAACAATACAGCTCTGTATGTGTATGTGATACTGTATATAGTAAATACTATATTTTTACACTTCAGTTACTTTGTAAGCTTTAAATGGAATTGTCTCAAAAGTCTATCTTTATTATTTCACTTTAAAATGTTCCATTCATCTACATACCACACAGCAGAACTCTTCAACTTCTTATAGGAACTCCCATGATGAAACTGATATCATCCTTTGGTCTTTAAGTGTTGCCTCGCTGTCACTGGTGCCCTAGTATTTTCCCTCCCAGTATCTAAACCTCCACACACAGTCACGCTTGCAACTTTCAGACAAGTACAATATGTCCTCCAGGATGCATGCCAGCCCATACATATCAGAAACAAATATGGAAGAGAGTGAACTTTTAGGCCAGAAAATGTGCTCTTCATCCCCAAAATCAATATAAAATATTTAAAAACGCAAGACTGGACTTAACATACCCTTTTAAAATGTTTATGTTTTGTAAAAAAAATGCAATTAACCACAATGTTCATGATATTTTTTGGAAGTGTTCATGATACTTTTTGGAAGAGAAGGAGGACAATTTGCCTTTGTAAAAAGGCAATGTTTATCTTATTAAACTCCAATTTCACAATTTCATCTTCCAGAAGCTTGGTTCTTTTCTCTTTCTTTAGCCAAAACTGGGGAGGTGCATTCCAACGTATTTACAACCAACCTCCAAGACATTTAGCAGTGTAGTTGTGTGCAGCATTTTAGTGCTGTTTTCCTGGTGTCTCATGCCAGAAAATAACTAGCACTTCAATACCGGTATGTTACTGCTGTTTGCAAGTAATAACAGGTTCTGTGCATGCAGAAACATTAATTGAGGTTGAGAATTGGGGGTTTCAGAATGTCTGGCAAGACCTTGAATGTGGCCTTGTTTGGGCCTGGTTTCAGAATATTGGGATTTTTAAATATCGTTCACCCACGCCAACATTAACAGCTCTAGCTTTTATGGGGCATGTGTGGTAAGCATTTGGTTTTGCACATGCAGTTTCCAACTTTTTTCTTTGTCTGTTCAGGTTCCCGCAGCTTGAATTGTAGGTTTTCTGTGGGGGACAACGTTCTTAAACAGAAAAAGAGCCAAAACAATTCTTTCCTCATTGGTAAAAACCCTGTCAGGCTTTATTTAACAATAAAAATGAAGCCATACAAAGCCATTTGTTGTTCTATAACTTAATGTACATTTTTCTTCGTGCAAAAAAATAATTTTAGTCATGTCTTTTTAAAGTAGGCACTGTAAATTAAGGAATTACGGATTTATGCATTTTTTTGTTGCCGTTGTAGGGAAGTAAAACCAACACGCCTTCCAATCAGATCTTCAGAATGCCCTCTAATTTTTGAAAGAAAATAAATTAACTGGACTGGGAAGAGCTCAAGTATAGGAATCTCAAACCCTTCATACAGCATTTCTATATATATAGATCTGATTGACTTGGCTCTGTTTGCTTATTTCTGTACATAATTCCACCTAACATGAGTCAACACACAAGGCAAACACAGCTTATGTGGTGACCTGTCAACAGGTAAATCTGCCCTGAAGCCATCAGCCACATTTTGAAGGACAAACAGTGTAATTAAACACAAAATGGCGGAAAAGGGGGCCAGCTCTCTGAAAGCAAGGAAGAAAAAATAAAATCACAGATTGTCTTTTATTTAACAAGACTTAAGAAGCTTGACCTCTTGGGAGAATCTTAAAGCCACTGTCCTGCTGAGATAAAGGAACCCTTGGGCAAAGCCTAATTGGAGGCCTGTGGCCACTTCTGCAGTCGTCTGGCCAGGCTTCATGGGAGGTCTACCTTAGTAACTCCTTGCCTAGATGTATCTAGTAAGTGGGGCAAAACCTCCCTCTGGATAAAGGTAGTTGCTTTGTTGATGCTGCAGAGACATGTCGATGTGTGCTTTGGCATGCTTGTATTTTGGCGTAAAATAAATAAAAAATTAGGGTGCTGGGGTTGAAATGCAACAAGAATAGCTGGTTAATGAGGTTTTACCATTTAAGCTCCAAAGATTCCCTTCTATTAATTAAAAAAAACAATGGCACATTTAGGATAAACACTCCTTCATCACTTTCATCATGTAAGTCCAAGAGAAAAATGTTCACACTCAATTACCCAAAATCCACTGGTATTCACTACTAAGGTTTCCAATTAAACCACACTTAAAGGCGCAATTAACACAAACTTAGAAAGTTGCAAGATCATGTGTGATCTTTTCTGCAGACAGAAATTCTGCTCATTCTCCTTTAATTATCATGACAGCACACCCTTTCATCACCATCACCATTATTATTTTATACAGTATCTAATATTCCATACTTTTAATTATAATTGAAAACATTCAGATTTCCCCATATTTTCCAAGTGGGGGCATTTTATTTAAACAAGATGAAGAACAATTTATTTTGATATCCCATAAAAGCAATAACTTTTTCTGTTATCCACTTAAAGAGCAGTAACTATTAATTGCGTCTAGTCAGAAATTCTGAGTATATGTACCGTCATCTTGGCAATACGTATGGTATTTAGATATCATTGTATTTATGCAATAACCTCTGAGAAGAATATTTGTAAGCATTCTACCAATTCCTTGAAGTTCACAGATGGAATGATGGGCATTTGGATGGTAGAGAGAAAAAACACTATTTACAAAGATACAAAAAATAGTACAATTATATCAACAGACCAGCCGGGTAATCATATTCTCACTTACTGTGAATTTTAAAATGGATACCACAACAAGAGGCTACTTAAAAATATGAAAAATATGGTCCCAATATCTCTACAATATTTCTTACATCCTATAATAGATTGTGTGATCATCATTATTATTACTTTCTACTGATATTCTGGAGCATTTTGACATTCTCGTAAACAACAGTTTCTTCACTTGTCACAACCAGTGAAAAAGAGTATTTTTAAGACAAAAGCTTTCAAAAAGGATTGCTGACTGTTGTCAATTATAGCCCTTTGCACATTTTCTGGACAGCAGCTACTGTGTGGAGAGCTGTGAACCAAGGGAAATGCATAAATTGGTTCGATAGAAAGGATTAACCTGTCTGCCTTCCAGTCTCTCCTCCCTCTACACCAGACACTGGGGTTGCTTAGCAACTTCTGCTGAGCTGTTTTTTTGAACCCTTTCTGAAACAATAAAGAGGTAAAGTGATTTTCCTCCTTTTTAAACAGCAGACTTGATCCTCAAGGTGTGGCTAAGGACTATAGTTCTGAATCTGGACCAACATTTCCACAAAGTGACTGTGAAGCTGATTTTTTTAAACTACTAGGCATTAAGGATTAAGAAAGTGCTTTAACGTATACCCGCAAGTAGCAACAGAAAGTAAACAAAAAACACTTGGCATCAAAGAAAAAAGGCTCCTCTGGAATTCATAAGATGTTACTGAGTTGGCCCTTACTTGCTTGTTGTCTTTGTTTCTACAGGAAGACACACAATTGTTAGTATTTTGGATAAAAGAAAAGTACTCATTTGAGGGCATGGGAAAGAATGTTAATGGACTTTTGTTATGAATATAAGAAGAAGGGACACTAATAAAAACCTCAAGATAAATGTGCCTTAAATTTAGTCAAAATTACCTCACTATTCCAATTATTTATGATCATTTGTGAATTTGGAAGACATTTTAAGAAATACAAAAAATATTTTAAACCCCTTTATTAACATCCAAATATCTGAAGACTCTAAAAGTCAAATTCAAATTAAAATCCTCCTTGCATATTTTATTATATTTTACTACTAAAACCCATCAAGCAAGTAAAATGTGTTTCACTCTTTTCTAAACTAAATTCTTGGTACAACTGCATTGTCTTGATACTTCTTTGAGATTTGAAAACTGAAAGATTTATAAATAAATTACATCATAGAAAAATAAACATGAAACATCATATTATATAACAGACCAATGTAACTGTAACTGGCTAAAACGTATTGCTGTCCTGTGATACAAGAACATGACACCACAGTAAGTCTGGTACACATCACGACACAACACTACCTGGCACTGTCATTAATTAAAGCCATGCTGTAAATTATTCTCTCTTTTCTACTACAATATATAAATGCCCCTTTAAAAACTCCTAAACTTAAATGTCTCCAAGCAGTCTCTATTTCCTTCTTTTTACCACTTCTGACCTCAAGGGGACTGGGAATCTTCCTCACAGCTACAAGGGGCTGTCTGTGCACTGGATACACCTCCACACTCTGGAAAATCAACAGCAATCACTTTCACCAATGACTTTGAAACGGGAAATGCATAAGAAAAAATATCTCAAATGTGTCATCTTTTAACACATGGCAGAGAAAGGTATTTTGTAAACTGCTGTCTCAGTCGGGTTTAATCTCTCTGTCAAAGTTTCTCATGCTGTGCTGTGTGCTCTGTCATTGTTAGGAGAATGAAAGGAATGAAGAGGGAGAGCTTTGGGTTCCATGTCAATTTTTTTACATATCTGTTACAAAATAGACAAGGGAATTGACTTACAAGGAAATTGATGTATGTGTTGAACAGTTCGGTGCTATCATTTTTTTTACTCCTGTATTGTATTTCCTGTATAACCAAAGCATTAATTTGAAAATAGAAATCCTTTTTAATGTCTGCTTTGCTTCCTGGGCTATAAAAGAGTTTGAAGATGATATTAATATCATTTATATCCTGCTCAAGCAAGTAACAGCAGGCACTTCAGTGGGCCAGCCTATAACTGAGTTAGACAATTCTCAAAAGGAGGAAGGCCATGTCCCAATAACCCCAAAATATCTGCAGGGACCGAAAACAGAGCCTGACGACCATCAAAGTCTTTTTCAGACAGGGAACACAAACAGTGAGTAAAGCAAGCTTTAATAATAATACTAATAATAAACATAATGATAAAAGTTTATTATGAGTTTGTAACAACTATGACGTCTATAGTTCTTGTGCTAGCAAATCTCTGGACAGTTAACCTTTGCCAACTTAGTAAAAACACAGCCCTTTATTTTCACTTGAAGTGTTCTGAGAATAAAACTCAGACTTTATTTTGGTAGGAAGGTTAACGGGACGCCTTACCATCCAGGTGACTACATCACACACAGTCTTAGCTACCTCTCTCTGTCAACACCATGTGACTCAGTGTGGCACCATTGTTTTTTACAACAGCCCAGCATGGAAAAACACTGCCTTGAGAGATGTTTTGATTCATTGATCATTATAATTACACAAAAGAGGTACTGTATGATTACGGCAATACCCGTGGTTTTTTGTCACTGAAATTACCAACTTAATTGGCTCTGAACATGTCAAATGTCCTCCTGCTGCCTTCGTGTACTGTATATAGTCTTTAAACCACCTACCAGGCAGTGGGAAAAAACGTGAGGGGATATCAACTCTCCCCCTTCCTCACACTTAAGTTACCACTTTGGAGGGACTGAGCAGAAAGCAATCTGTTTTTTCTTTATTCTTGACTACTGTAGCTTTTTTTCCCAAACTGCCTGGCTCTTATCTTGTTAGCTATGTTCTCAGGGCAGAATGGTAACTTTGGAATAACTGTCATGATATCTGCTTATCTTCCTTGCGATGTATCCCCTCATAGTCCATCCCAATAAACATCATGTGCCGGCGTTCTGCTTTCCCCCACATCCTCTATACCACACACACAATAAATGGTTGCACTATTATTTTTAAATGGATTTCCATTGCTTCATCTCAGTCAAGATGCCATTTATTATTACTCCTTCATCACAGACAGAGACCAGATACGACTTAAACAGATAGTTGAACTGATGGCAGCTATCAGGATAACATACATTTAAAGATCATTAGTCTTTTTTTGCTTCACTATTTGTTCCCTCCTGGCCAGAATTCAACAAGGGAGAGAATATGTCAGGCCAAGCTGCATTTAAATGTAACTAAACTGAAGTGAATATTTTGCAAACATTTTAGTCAACGTATGTGAGGTGTTGCAAAATTACAGTATAATTTGCAGTCATTCAGAACTGCATAGAAACAATGTATTATCGAATACGTTGTATTTATGTGCATAGAGCTATACTGAAATTCTTTTTCTTCTTCCTCCATTGACACTTATTAATGTTTATGTATATTTTTTATGAGGAAATGTACAGATGCATCTCTGGACCTTGGAATTACATTAACATATTCCCTATATCATTAAACTGCCACAATACAGAATAGAATAACGATGATAAATTATTTTGAGAGCTGAATCCAGGCAGATTATTTCTTTGTTCACAGCAAAGAGGCCACCCATAAGCAATGAATATAACCTGCTGCTGTTATTTTAAAGCAAGTGTAACCACACCCCATTGTAAATTACAATTGTAGGCATGAATTAAGGCTTGTGATAAATAAATAATAAGACAGTACCCACCCTTAAAATACAGTCTGTTTTTAAAATGAATCCCACCCACATTTTATTGTGGAAGAGATGATGAAAGATTCTCAATTCCTTCTTTTACAAAAGGAAGATTAACATATCAACCAATAATGTATATACAAATCAGACAACCTGATTGAGTATGCAGCATAATCAGTCACAGATAGATTCAATAAGTAGGTAAAAAAAAATACATTTGAACAACTACAGGCTGCCAGTTTTTCATTCTGATTCTTGTAGTCACTCTCCCAGTTTTTTTTTCAGTTTTGCATTACAATATATTATCTAGTGACAAAAACGTTTTCTCTTCTTCATGAAATGCCAATCATGTTATGTTAAATGACGTAAATATAATAAACCTACTTTACTTAGTACAAAGTCTATGCTCCTAAATGTCAGAATATGATTTCCTAAATTTGTTTTTGTGTGCTGTAAAAATATTTCCACAAACACCAAACCATAGACATTTTGAAATGGCAAAAATACAAAGAAAACCAAGTGTTCCTGGCTCAACCTTAGAAAACATTATATTGATTCTTGGAATACAAGTTTCTTTAATCACTGCTCCCCAAACCCTATACATTCCAAAGCCAGACATTAGCAAACAGCTCATTTAGATTCTGCAAAATAGATGTGGAAGTCTATTCCTAATAACTAATAACAAACTAGAACCTTAAAAGAAAAAAATACATGAGGCATAAAAATTGGCGACATAAGGGGATTCTGGAAGTATACTGAGTGTTACAAATTACTGCCTATTATTAACATATTTTAATTGTATAAAAGCCCAGACTCTAAAACATTTTTTGTAAAAAACAGGAATATTTAATTTGTTGAGAATTGGTGTCCATTTTAATAATAAAACTGTACATTCAAAAAACTCAAAATATAAATAAATATAGTTTTAAAAATACAGTACTCCAGTGATTGCTGTGTTGTAGTTTTAACTTTAAAGTTTTGTTAAAGTTCTAATTTCTCTAATTGTGTTCTCATTCAAACATATAATAAATGCTGGGAGACAGCAGTTAAAGATGTATCTCCTACACCTTTATTTTCTTCTGATGTTTTATAACTGTGCCTAATTCAAACATAGATGTTTATCACAACGCTTAATCTTTAATAAATTGCAACAGAGAGAGCACACATGTTGTAAGCAGTCATTATCACTCTGTTGCAAAGAAATGATGCAGAGGTCTGAATTGCTATTTTTCACTGATGTAATAATAGGGCAATATAGGTCTATAAATAACAAATATAATTGGATAAATATACCTTGGATGATTCATTATGGTTCACAGGGACCAATTGTGAAATAAACAAGCCCAGAGCGCAAGCAGAGTGTGTTTGTATATACGTTGCTATTATTAATTACATGGATAAAATACAGATCCTTCCTATGCGACCGAGTTGAGAGGGTAGCTCAAATTGACTTTTCCTACACCACTTCTTAAAGGCAGTTTCTCTGCTTTTCATCCTCTTGATAACCTAATTAGTGAGTCCCTGAAATGTGGTCTTGTTCCTTTAGGCTTAAAGTCCACTGGTATCACACCTGTGTTAAAAGAATCTGATCTGATCCCAACAGCTACCATCCTACCATTTCCAGTTTGCATTTTCTCTCACACATTCTGGAATGACAGTGCCAGCTCAATTCCAACTTCATCCTGCATCTGATTTGCTATTTGAACCTTTTTAATCAAGGTTAGATGGTAGTGATAAAACAAACATTGTCAAATAGTTAATGATTTGCTGATGGCTTCTAACTCTGGTTCAGTTCATATTCTTCTCCTTATGGACTAACCTTATCATCCGAATCGTCATGAGATTGTCTTGGATGACATTGAAAACTGTCTTTAGAATCAATACCACTCCCTTTCATTGGCTTGGCTCCTATTTTGCTTCAAGGGACCAGTCTCTAATTGAGTTAAATCATATTTTAATTCTGATATTCTATAACTTATTCATGGTGTTCCTCTGGGTAGTGTGCTGGGACCTATACTGTTTATGATTTGCATTTTGCCTCTTGGTTAGATTATTACCATCAAAGACTTGGGTTTCACTGCTATGCTGAAAACACTAGGCTTTACTTTCAGGCCAAGCCACACACTGCTGTTGTGATTCCAGCACTTTAGAGGTGTCTGTCTGACATTAAGATATGGTTCCAGACCAGCAGAAAATTCTTACGCCATGATTGAGGTTATGCTTATTATCTCACAACAATATCTTCATACTTGAGTATTTCAGTGATATTGTTGTTAGTTCTGAAATCAAACCCATCATACAAGTGAGAATTATGCCACCTTTACTCTAACTAATGAAGTCCAAATAAACTAATACGGTGTATCCCAACTCCCATCCTCTGTAAATTGCACTGGTGCCCAGTGAAGTTTAGAGCAAAATTTAAGGTTCTCTTGTTCATGTATAAAGTACTGAATGGTCTAACTCCAACCTACCTTAAGGATTTGTTGGTATGAGCATATTCTAACCTTTAACCTGAGATCTGCTGATCCAAATCTTTTTACTCTGCTGAAAACCAGGCTCCAGAAAAAGAGCAACTGAATCTTCTCATGTGCAGCATTACATTTGAAAAATTTACTGCCAAAATCCATTAAAAATCTGTTACTGTTTTCTTGTTTAAAACCTGAATTAAAGATCTCTTCTTTCACTGAGGATAATGGTGGAACTATGCCAATATATTGGAATTGTCTTTTTATATATCTACTAACAATATATGAACTATTGCTCACTGCCTTAAGTTTCTTGAAAAGCCCTAATAAAATATTATTATTGTCACTACTGACACTATAATCAAATAAATGATGGCAGACTGCTTCCTTATTGCTTTGTTTTTGTTTCTTTGTCTATTACATGTTTTTGTTACATATTTCAGATACTAGTACAGTCAGTAAAATATTTAATACTTGTCTTTTTAAAGCATTCTAAATGTGTTCTGACTTGCACTGCACAAAAAACATGCAATTTTATGTATCACTAGGTGTGATTTATATGCCGTAATTAAGTGAATTGTGTCATCCTTCCAGATTTCAATATTATTCAATGGAGAAAACTTGCCTTGCAAACTGTCATACTGAAAGATGTATACAGTTACATACAGTTAATGATCAGATTAATCAGTTATATATTACTATTTAATGGATGGGGTTAATTTGGGCAATTAGAAAAAAACTCTGCAGTTCAGAATCTTTTATCTTAAATATAAGGAATATTTTTTTAAATCTATGTTTTGAAATATGCTTCATGTTTTCTCAATGGGTAGTGAATAAAGCAACAAAAACTGTTTTAAAAATTAGAAGTTTGTTTAGGCTTCTAAGAGGCAGGTAATTTCAATGTTTTTTCAGCTTATACAGAAATTGCCTGAGTCTGAAACTTTCTGCTGCTGACATTTTTTTGGACTTGAGCTTAATTGTCTTCTTTTGTTAGAGAATAAGCCATTGGGACAAAAATGACTGATCAAGACACGCTAAGAAATTGTGGGAGGTCTTCCTGCTGACTGACTAAATCAAGATGTTTCATCTTTTTTATGTCTTTTTATTGACTTTCAGGTGTATATAATGTGTGTATTCTACCACAGATGAACAATTTAAGGAAAGCATGCAGTGAACTGTACAGTTTTTTTACAGGTAAACAATTCCATTGGATGCTTTGAATTAGATTTGAAGAAACGATAACCACATCAGTCCCTACAGGCCCCCTCAGAGAATAAAGTATTTTTGTTCAGTCTTACATCAAGCCTCCTTTCTATTCTTTTTAATAAGAAAATATTAAGATTGTATATGGGGCCCCTCTTCAGAAAGTACAATCTTCTCTGCAACCTATCATTTACCATTGAAACATGCATTATTGTCTATGAACCAACAAGATAGTTAAGCATTCTCTTTTTACGCACTGCTTCCCATAATTGAAGTGAAAACTTAAACACATAGCCCAGTTGAAGTTCAGTCATCCATAACTTCAAACACACTGTAGAATGATAAAGAGAAAATAACCAGGCAACAGATACATTGACATTTGTCTAATTTTCTGTTAACATGATTCTCATGGATAAATGTTTGAAGTTATGGATGAGAGACTTCATTTTACTATTTTACTTAGTGACTTATTTTAGCCACAGTCTGACACGTTGATTGACACGCCCTTTACAAGAGTAGCAGGTTGTGTCGTGTTGGCAGGACATGTTTTGATGTCTGCAGGTGAGACAATGTAATGTTAAATAAATGGCATTTACTGAATGTGTACATAATGCTTTCTTCTTTCTTAATGTATACAGCAATTGCCTCAGGGGTGTTAAATGGTGGATTCTTCCCACGTTCCAGCAATTTAAAAATTAATAATGTTCAATTTCTTTGTTTAAAAAACAATCTTTCTCTGTTGACTCTGTGGACATAATAAGGACATGAAATACGGAATTATTACTGCTTGTGAGTAAAGATGTACAGTAGGATTTCAATAGCAGTTAAGGAAATTTTCTTATGGAATTTATTTAAAATGTGCATCTATCCATCCATGTTCAGAAGCTACTTATCCTTTAGAATTTATATTCATATTAAAACACCACAAGATAACAATAGCAGCCAAACCAAAAAGTGAACACTGTTCGAATTGCATTTAAAAAGTGGTAGGGTTATTTAATGAGTAATTATTTGAATTTATAAATCTTAATTTTAGGCGCTCAAGCAAAATATTTCAACATAAAAAGAAAAACCATCTCCAATGTGTGAACTACATAAGTGAGCCACAACTGTTTTGAATTGCAGGCACAGCCTTGAACCCAAACTAGCAGGACTACTCGAGTGGTTTATAAAACCTCTGTGCCATTTAGCCTACTTTACCATGTGTGCCTGTTTCCCAGCATACTGACCCTTAAAGATTTTCTGCTTGTGCCGGTACATATGTATGTAGATTAACACCATCCTGAGGGAGATGGAAAATGAAAGAACTGGTGCTTCAGATTACTCTCAGGAATTCTAAAATCCATGTGGACTTTTCATGGATATGTATGTTGAGAAAAAATATAATTTCCCAAGGTAGTAAGTTTCCTTTGCACTGATATACTTGCAAATTTTATTTTGCCATACAAGACGCCTCTTGACGAACTGTCAAGCTCATGCAGAGAGTGAGACATTTTGCTCAATTCCCATTTTGAATGCATGAACATGTTTATGAATAAGATCTCATATTGTTGCATCCAGCTAATTTCTAGGATGTGAAAGGAAATGACCACACTGCTCCTGTCTGTTGAAATACAACTTTCCCTGAGCTTAAAAATAGCAAGTGCCACATTAAATCAAAATCGGTAAGGAATTTTATCATTTGTGTTTTTGAAGTGAGCAATAAATTACTCTCATATAGTGGGAATTTCATGTGACAATATAGTCTGGCAATTTTTGCTTGATTGGACTGTGCAAACTTAGCTATCCAACAATTATTATGTTATGAGAAGATTTTAATTGATACAAGAGACATGTCACACAAAGTCCACAATTTCTTCCCAACATCAATATACTGTTCAACTTAGACTGCAGCCTATAATTGTAATTTCATGCAGGTTGCATAAACAAAATTGCAGTAGCATGTGGAAACAATTGGATTCTAATGTTTTTGTGTATTTTGAAAATACTGAGATAACAAAAGTTTGGATAGTGCTGGGCTATTTTTGTTTGTGATTGTCTTGTACGTTTGGTATTGAGTGGCCCTGAGTTACAAGGGGGGCTACACAGGTGAGGCGGTGTTACAGCGTTTTGAGTTGGAATTGCAGTAGAAGGGGTGTGGGTACTTTCCGACAAATTTCGTTTGATAACTCTGGGGCTGTAATTACTTCTACCTCTGAATTTGTCATCTGTATGTTTTTGAAGGATTTAGAGGGGCAGAGAAATACCTCCAGACCCACAAGCTGTGATCCTTCTTAATTAACTCTTTACACAAAGTGCTACCGCCACTTGACTGAAGAATTGTTTCGGGAGTAAGCAACGTGTCAGGTGAGTTTTCGTCTTGCAGGGAAATGTTCCGGACTGCCGTCTCCGTGTTTTTCTGAAGGAGTAAATGTAATAATCTTGTAATTTAGATTCAGATTCAGTTCTTAACTGTGTTTCCCTGAATAAAAGAACTACACCCCTGTGAACCCCTGTGACTAGCTAAGTTTTGAAATTAGTTTAATTCTACTTCTCAGCCGTCCACATTTCTGCAACACAATGTACTCAAGTTTGCCTCACGCACATTTTAAATCGAGGTGGCGTCAGGCACCCATTTTCCCACAGCAGCGAGACGCTCTTGACAGCGATTGGCAGTCTAAGAGCTCTGACATGTAAACAGTAAGGTAACAGGACTCTCACACTCGTTTGTCTTCTTTTTTCTCACAAATGAGGTAAGAACCGATTTATATCTTACAACTGCGGAGATCAGTCTGTCTGCAGGCAAAAAAGAAAAGTCAAATGAGTTACGCTTAGACCCACTGTGACATCAAAATAATACAAGAATAAAATGAGCTTGTTAAAAACTAACTCTATTAGAGCAGCCTGTCTTGACATCCCCTTGTGTCCTTATATACTCAGCAAATTGGCACAGAGGACTCTGGCTGCAACACTCATGTATATGCATCAGAAATCCCTGAAGAGGAAATGCTGTATAGTATAGGCCTGGGTAACAGATGCAATTTGATATGACAGTTAGGTCAAGTGTTTTTTTTAATAAACCAAAAAGGTCTACCAGACAATGTGAATAACTTTAAAAAAGTGGAGCCTGACCCGACATTGTTCTTTCTTGCAGGTATTTTTCAGAGAAATATCAGACTCCTCCTTCGCTTACTGCTTTTACTGGTACCTTTGATGTGCGTTTCAGAGATGAAACCCCACTATAACAATTACAATAATAATCATTATCATTTTTTTTATTTGCAGCAACTTTACCCTATCATCCTTGGCTTAACAGAAACCAAGATTTAAAAAAACGTTACATTTTAAAGCCATTTCAGTCAAATTCATGGCTACACAATGTACTGATGTTAAAAATATCTATATACTGTACAGCAGCATTGCAAAGTCAAATAAAATGATTAATATGTCTGAAAAGCATATATGTATGGATTGTGACATTTAGGGTGGGCAAAAAGAGTAAACTAGGACATAATAGGTGAGCTGTACAAGGAACATTTTTATTCTATCTTTAAACATGCAATTTAGAGACTCCTTCATTCCAAAGATAAAGCATCAATTTTAAATAATGTGTGAGATACATAGACCGTTCAGAAATGCAGAATAGATCCATCTGGATTCTAGTCACTTTTCAGTATGGATGAACATGACCTGTGTTGGAACATTTTGTGGTACCCTTAAAATCTCTATTAAGATGCACCCAGCTACTTTAAAACCAAGTAGTTTAGTATAGGTATGCTCTTGCCATAGCACTGTGTTTTAATCTCAGAAACCATAATCACGATTGGTGTTTTTTTTAGATTATTTCTTGCTGACAGAAGCACAGTGAGATCACATTCGAAGCTAAGAAAGAAGGCATCCACTCTTCTAACAAAAGCTATTTCAAACTTGGCCATTGAGCTTTCAAAATCATGCATGTTTTGAAATTGATAAGCCACAGGTGTCTGGGAGATTGAGCACTGAATGTTGTCTTTTAAAACACAGCAAAGCCACAAGGCCTGGCTCATTGATTTTCTAAAGCCAGTGAAGGATGACCACATACAAAAACAATGTAAACATACAGTTCTGTAAAATGTGTACGTTAACAGGTAAGAACCATCTTCTTCTCTTGTCAAACTGCTTTTATTTGACTCTTGCCAAGTTGTCAATAAAGTGACATCAGTATTCAAGCCATCTGCTAGTGTGTAGTCAGCTACACACAAGCCTGGAGGTCTAAGTGCTACCCCAGGAAGGTTTAAACCATGGGTGTGGTTTAAGGACAAGGAGTCTCTAAACCAACAGGAATCACACATATATATTCCCATTGTATGATAGATTCACCAGTTTTAACGGTTTTATGCATCGGTTTATGCAAATATGGTCCTTTGTGAACCTGTTATAAAAGCTAATGCTTCTCTTCATCATTTGCTTTGTGTCCTATTACTTCTTGTTCTTAACCAAAAATAGTAGAAAAGGAAATTGGGTCAGAAAAGTTCTCAGTCTAAGTCATATGAATTGTTTACCAGGGAAAATGCTGGATTCTTGTATTATTCTGATGTCACAGTGGATCTCAGCATAACTAATTTAACATAATTCTTTTAAATTTTTCCTTGCAGACAGACTGAGCTCAAGGGTAGTAAGATAGAAATGTTGCAATGTCCTACTGTATTATAACAGTACTAACACTTTTAATTTCTTTTAGTTTTAGGTACACTTGTAGCTGATAAAGATCCATCTTTATTTAACATTGCTAAAGCAAACTATTAAAATAAAAACTCTGTCAAGGAATCTATGGTTATGCTTTCAACACTGCTTTGAAAAGTGAGAAATATAATGGAAAATGTGCCTGAGTAATGGCCAGGGAACGAATCAAGTGTAGATATAATATTGTTGTCTGACTTCTTTACCACTAATAAGTAGTGTTCTAAAAATGAGAAAATAAAACACTCATTAAGGTTGTGGAAATTAATCCACAAAGTTGTAAATTCTGGATACGTGTAACAGTTTACTCTGGATGCTGTTTATCACCTGCTTGAAATGACATGAAACAGCATGATTCACAGAAGATTTAGGCAGATCGGCACATTAATGAAACCTTCTTAAACCTTCCAGCAAACCTGATTAGAGACAGTTAAAGAACATTAAACTTGTGCGAGTCTTTTTGATCATCTCTGTTTTATTTACACTTCTAGAATGGTGTACGCAACCCCAAATTACCTATACAAAAGGTAGAACAACACATCCAACACACATTAAAGAAAAGGCATGTTTTCTTGTTTTTGAGTTCCAGCAAGTCAATTGGTTAAATCCTTAGCATAGAAGTTGCAGCCGCACACATCCATATTTTTTTTATCAATTCTAACAACAGAAAATCTTCGCACAAATGTAACTGACATAACTGGAAAAATGCAAAGCATATTCAAAAATAACCTCCTCTGTAGCAAATAGAAGGCAATCATCTATTATGATGAAGCCAGCAATGTGACAGAGATACACATCTCAATACTGACTCTTGTCAAGGGAAATACTTCAATAATGTGAAATACTGTGCTCAAGGGGACAACAGCAGTGTATTAGCTTGGATTTGAAATCTCAGCCTTAACACAGTGAGGCCAGACCCCTTATTACTTTTCCAGACTGCTGCCCCAGAAAGACTACAATGGCTACAGGCTAGTTTCCATCACATGAAAAGAAAGTCAAAGATAAGGGAAGGCCACTTGACCTATCTTGCTCATTAGGTTGTTTAGCAGTTAATTGAGCCAAGAACCCGAACAAGACTTAGCGTCCAATACACATGTCCTGGCAATACGATCCGAACACTCGAGATCCTGTGTGTAAAGCAAAGCCTCCTCTTCCAGTTCTTCAAAACCAACTACTTGCATCTATGGATGGTACTGTATAAGCTTGCCTTAAGATATGGAAGTTTTCTTACACTGTAAATTTATTATTATTGGTTTATTTGACTGATTCCATGCTGAAAAGAGAAGAAAGAAAACAGAACATTTCAGCCATGGAGCTCCACCTATTACTTGTTCCTTTGCAGCTTACGCATGCTAATGCAGCAGCTACCCACCTGAATTATTTGACTGATGCTTTGTTTACTTAGTTTTTTTTATCCTAATAAACAGGCTTTTAATAATAATAATATTAATAGTTGCTTATACTTTTATAGCACCTTTCTGGACACTCCACTCAAAGCGCTTTACAGGTAATGGGGACTCCCCTCCATCACCACCAATGTGCAGGATCCACCTGGATGATGTGACGGCAGCCATAGTGCACCAGTACGCTCACCACACATCAGCTATCAGTGGGGAGGAGAACAGAGTGATGAAGACAGTTCATAGAATTGGCTCTTTTAGCCTTTTATACCCTTTTATACAACTGGTCCTTTCACCTGAGCAATCTGAGTGAAACACCTACTATAGTTCAACAATACAATAGTAGATCCTCATCCAGGATTTGAACCCATAACATTCCAGGTCTGAGTCCACAGACCTTAAATACTGTATTCATTATGATGTGCTATAGCCAAACACCACATTTTGAGAGATCTTCTAAAAATCCTTATTCAAACTAGCATTTTGCAAAAACAAGCACCTCCCAATTCACTTGTGGAAGTATTAGATGTAGGATGGTTGCAAGGCTCCACAGTACCGTGAATAATACGTCTGTCTATGGAGAACTTTCCAGAGCGAGTTCATGAACTGCCTGTGCACATTACGTGGCATTCTGCTATTTGCAATTTGAAGTATTTTTCTAAAAGAAACTATCAGTATTAAAGTTGCATCAGCGTGGTTATATACTGTAGGAGTTTACTTTATAAATGGCAGCCACCTACTGAGTTCATGCCATGACATTCAAGTTTTACTTGTCTGGGACACTATCATAAGCCCTAAAGGACAAAGCTTTTGTTTTGACTGAGTTTGTTTCCGTGCGGCTTGCTATCTACCAAAAAAAATATGTAAAGAGCAAGTATATCTTTTCAATACACACTCCTACTCAACTTAAATGTTTGAGCCAGGTGTGTCCACACAGCAGCACTTAATGAGCGCTAGTACATACAAAATGTCTGTTTACAATGGTGATGATGGACATGTGACCTGTGAGGACAGCAGACAAAGACGTTAGCCAAAGAAACTGCATTCCGTCATGCTGAGCAAAACATGGGAAGAGAATAAGCCCTTTAGAACAGGCAAACTGAACATGCGCTCATAAATCCCTGAATACAGTGGTGATTTCCTCTAGTACTTAACCTTTATCAGACTAGAAACAACCCAGGTATTAATGTCATTCATTGAAGATTAAAATAATTTATCCCACAGAGAATACAACATGCAAGCTATTCAATCCAATCAG
The DNA here is from genome assembly GCF_059453375.1 of Lepisosteus platostomus. Lineage (NCBI taxonomy): Eukaryota > Metazoa > Chordata > Actinopteri > Semionotiformes > Lepisosteidae > Lepisosteus > Lepisosteus platostomus. The sequence continues at coordinate 26,753,906 of NC_142623.1, forward strand.
CTTTATTTACTACAGTACTAAAATTTGTATTAACTTTAAATTTAAATAGTGTCAGTACCTTGCATTGAAATCCTGACATAATGCTGTTCTGTGTTACTTCAAAATTGTAAAGCTGATTGCCAAAGAGAAATGTTTAGCTATACTGCCCACAAAGTGACTCTTTATTTTCACTCTGGCTGTTGTTTTATTTCAGTAGTGTGCATTAAAGATGTTTGGTCTTTAGTGTGCACACTCATTTATAATCCCTTCTGAAGGAAATTTGCTGTCAATCTTCAGAATAATTCAACAGTAGGTGCCCCCTGTGCACACATTCAAACAATAACTGTACAATTCAGAAAGCACACAGTTCTACAGAAAGCATACTGCTCAGAACAAGCTTGCTTTTAACATTTTTCTGTGACAATAATACTGTGTGTTTTAAAGTTGTATAGAAATATACGTTCAATATAAAATAAACAACTTCCTAATAGTATAACAACTGATAATTGCCTTACCTTAATTTCATTTCTCCATGCTTTTTTAATTATTTGCCTAATTTGATCATAGAATTACTTTGATATTTCATCAGCAATTGTTCAAGAAATATGTACACATAAAGAATAAAACCATTAAATAATTGCAGAAAAAAACAGTTTTTTCCCTTATTTTTGAAGATAGTAATCTACACAAGATACGCATCCTTATATGTCTGTCATGTATAAAAAAGCACAATTATATCGATGTGCACACAGGTTTCATTCTTCATACTTTATATTCTGAAACGTCTTTTGAGGTTTACATCAGTGAAGATTGACAGCGTGATATGAAGAGCGTCTCAGATGTGTCTTTAGCAACAGGGACTACACCTGTCTGTGGGTCTGATGACCTTGCTTTAAACTTTGCTGGAAGCTTTTATTGAATCGGCCAATGAAAAACATGTTATACCTGCAGGCTTTTTATGACGGACATTCCTTTCATATTAATAAGAGAACAGTATGTGAATGCAGTATGAATTGGAAGTCTTGGTATGAATTGGATATGTAGAAATATCTATCCATACATAGTTTCAAACCGTGGGGGATGAGAGCCTATCCCAGCAAGCAATGGTCGCTAGGCATGATACACCCCTCACACCAGGGCCACCTTTCCCAGAAGCCAACTAACCTACCAGTATGTTTTTGGATTGCGGGAGGAAACCGGAACATACAGAGGAACCCCCCACAAAAACAGGGAGAACATACAAACTCCAGGCAGATAACACCCCAGGTCTGGAATTGAACCCAGAGCCCCAGCACTGAAAGCCAGCAACACTAACCACTGCGTCCACGTGCCACCCCTATAAAAATATCTAAAACCTATCAATAACATATGAGAAAGGAAAGCAGATTGATTTTTAATCGAACACAAATAGTCCTCTTCCGGAGGCCTTACTCCATTTGGAGATACAGTATAACTGGGAAAAAGACTGACAGCAGGACCCCAGATCCAGAGCTCTGTACTATGGGAGAGGTTGATTTATCCATTGATAAAGAAGAAAGAACTACTGTGAGTTCCCGACAAGACCTGTTTTTTTAATACTTTAAAAACCATCACACACAGCTTTCTACAGATGCAAGTCTCACCATAAGACAGAAAAGAGAGGAAGGAGCACCTTTATCATGTGGTGAGAAGAAAATAAGCATCTAGCGCTCTTTTTGGATTACTGAAGAAATTCACAGGACTTTTTTGCCTTTGTGTTTTTTTTTTTCATGGTGAATGCATTTCTTAAATTACCAGGGAACAAAATAAACACTCCTGCAGACTTGGTGAACTCTACACAGCACTCGTGTACACTAAACTCTAAAAAGGCAATGCAAGTGAGGTCTTCTGACAAGTATAATTAAAACAGGGTGTGTCAAATCTTCTCAGCTTACTGTTGAAAGAGAACTCTTGTTCTTTTCAAAACACTTGAGCAAAAAATGGGTGCAGTATGACACGCCTTGGTTTTTCTTAGGACCCACTAAGTTTTCTGTGTGCTCTCTCTCCCTCCCTCTACTAAGTCATGCCTACTTTTACATTTGTTTCTGTCTCCTCTCTCATTTGCAGCAGAAAATATTGTTGCTATTAATCCCACATTTCTAGAGTAAGTCCCATACACCTTGAACTCGTTAATTCATTGCAATGTATCCCCGATTTGGGTGGTAGAGTGGTGTTTTGTCAAATGAGCTGTTGCTGTCAGTCACAGGAAATCAAAGCCTACCCTGGAGTTAGAGTAAGAACAAGATTAAATGGCTCTTGAATTTCAGCTGCTGTGTAATCTTCCCAAGAATTAAAACCTCATATCATACCCTTAATCTGCTGCATTATGAGAGCGGAGCTGCAGAGGTGTATAAGTGAAGGGAATCGGAGTCCTTTGTGTTTCAGATACAAAAGAATCTTCCAAACTGTATGTTCCACCAGCTCAAAAACACCTACACCGCAAGCCCTTAGAAGATTTGTCCAAATCCACACAAAATGGAATGGGCTTAACAGAAAATTTATCTAATTCGCTCGATAAATAGGAATTCGTAATAACTAGATGGAAAATCTTTGTAGCCACAGGCCCTTCTAGATCTGCAGTCATGCTAAGATATGCTCATTGGCATTAACCATGTTTTTTCAAAACTGCAGAACAAAGAATTTCCAGTTTTACCTGTATGATTAATTCCAATTTGCACTTCAGAGAGGCAATGAATTGTGCATGTGGGGTGAATAAATGGTATCATAATGCAGATAAGGTAGCTCTTAGTTAATCTATCTGGAAATAAAAGATACAAACAGATTTCATAATTGGATTCAAAGAAGATGAAAAAGATGATTTATACACTGTATATTGTATATCACATTTCAGTTTTGCATCGTTAACAGAACCTTAAATACTACAGTCATTAAAAAGCCCCTGTGCATTACTTAAAATTATCCCTACAGTTTAAGAGAAGCTAAACAGTGTTGTTTTATGTTTATTGTGAATGTTCTCTTTAATGAAAAATCATTGCTGAATCACATTCTTCTGTTGTATTTAATTTCTTCCATGTTATAAGTATAAAAAGTATATTATTAATTTTTAGTAAAGCAAAATCTGAACACCTAAATTGCCAAACCTTTATCACTAGAGTAAAACACTGAAAACAGAACTTGCTCAGCCCTTTAAATCTTGTCAGTGTTTATGATTCTGTCAGGGTATTAGGGGATGACACTGAGACCAAACACAAAACTCAAAGATCTAGATTTTTTTATTCCTTCTTTGACTAAATTGGCTGTTTTTGTGATTCAGAGTTACACTTCAGTGCCTTGTCGCTCACCATAAATGTCTGTGAGTTAAGTGGACGGACAACCTAACCTACAAAACCGCTGGTTTTCATGCTGTAAAGATGTTTGAGGGGAATGGAAAAGGTAGAAAGTTTTTTTTCAAACGCTCATAGTTCAAGAGAGTGGCAAGATATTGGGCTCAGTAAGGATTGTGCAAAGACTTAAATGAATCCATTCAATCCCCACTTACTCTTGTCTACCTTTTGCATGCTGTCCTAACAATACTCTCTCATATAGCGGCCACTTAGATAGGAGCACAGTGACTGAATTCTGTATTACAGTAATTCCCTTACAGTGTGCTCACAAGGCCTGATCAAAATGCTTTTCAAAGACTTAGAAATAGGGCCTACTTTCTGTCTGTTACTGAGACCAAGATGAGCAAGTCAGTTTCATGTTTGTACAGTACATGGTAGGTATTAAACTAGGAATGGCGAAGAAGTTGAAAGCTATAAATTCAGATTTAAATTCCCATTTATTATTCTGGTGTGCAAATACAGCTGCACGTTCTCCAAAAATTCTGCCAGCTAAAAAGACCTGCAAACACTTTTATTTTTTTCAGGATTCAATCTGGGACACGTTATAATAACAAACATTCCAGTAATGTTGATGAAACTAATAAACACTCTTAAGAGAAAAGCTGGCAGACATCAGCCCAAATTGATGTAATGTCAAACTGCTGTGATAAACTGTATTTTTTATTCGTCTTTTATTTTATTTAGTTTTATAAAGACTGCTCTGACATTATGAAGTGTGTTTAAAAATAGATTAAAACTGGGATGTCTCAGGACACCTAAAGGATAGGAAATGCTCAAATTAAGCTTTGAATTCTAATTGTATTGCATCCCAGCTACTCAGGCTTTGTCAGTTGTGTATAACTTACAGAACATCATAAGAAATGTAACTAAGTAATCTCCCGTTTTTATATTTACAGTGGGGGCACACTTTACTTGATTGGAGGGTAAAGTGAGTAGTTTTTGTCTCTTTAAGAACCATTGCCCTCTGAAATACCTCATGCTGCAGGTCATTTGCTTCATAATGTTTTTTTTTTACAAACCGTGCTATTCTACAATCCATTTTATAGAGTCATAAAACTTTAAAAAGATTACTATAATTTCTTAACATTATCCTTTGGGCATAGAACAACTTCTTTTAATCCTATCTGTTAAGAAACTGTTGGAGCCGTATTAACTTGAAACTGTGATAAAAGCACCCTTTAGCACATTCTCATGTTCCAGCTTCTAATATGCTTATACCTGTTATTTTCTTCAGGCCATTTTACTTTATTAGGTACTGTAAGTGACATGCCAAAGTCATGTTTATAACCATGTTCACTCTCTCTTTAAAATTATGAAAACAAAAATAAAATGACAGTGGTCTACGTTTTATCCCACTGTAGTATTGTCTATAAGTGTCATTTATGTGATAGAATTATTTCTTTTTGTAGTTTGTTTCTCATGAGTTGCAACACTGCATTTTTTGTAGGAAAGGAATGCATTGACTAAAAAAAGGAAATAGCTCACTGCAATGACATATATATTTTTTTAATAGAGCAATCCTCCTTTATATTGTATATTAATCACACATTGTTCCAGTTAATGTTTCCAGATCATCTGAAGGCAAAATGGTAAACAACAGAGAAGCAGTGTACCAAAAAAAGTATAAAGATGTAAATTCTGTATCAGTATTGATGACTTGGAGTAACTATTTTATTGTGCCTATTCATTAATTTTTTTTCTTATACTAGGTATTTTTTATTAAACAGAAAAGTCTACATTTAACAGTAATGTATTTCAAACTACTTTAAAAACTAAACTATGATTGCAATGGACTAAAAATATATTTTAATCCCCTAAAGAATCACTTCTATCTGCTTTCAAGGTAGAAACATTCATGAAATCTATAATCTTATTGTACATATAATGGTAGATAAGCCAGTGTTAAATTTTTGAATAATGATCATTTTATCTGCAGTGTAGTGAAGTCGTTTGGTGAGTGCTTTTTGTCTCTTCAGTTCATTTTTTTTTTCAGAAGCATCTCATTTAGATATGTGGGACAACTGAGACTGCAAACATTATGGAAATTGCAACCTCAGTTTCTGCTTTTCACTCAAAATTGGGAACTTGAGCCATGACCTGGAGAATATCCAGCCATAAATTGACTATTAAACACAGGAGGGAGGACCTTATAGATTTAGCACTTGGCCTTGTTAGTTAGATAAGGAAGCCGACATTACTCTGTTCCTTTTCCAATTCCTCACAAAACTGAATTAACACTGTAACATAATTAAGGGCAGAGAGCTTTTATTATCTCCTTATTAGGAGAAAGGGCATTTTTTTGTACTTTTCTATATCCAACATTTCAGTTTTGTAAACAAGTTATAAAGCACAACGATAATAAATGTCAGTCTAGAGCTCTGCACAGGATTAAGATTAGAAGTATGGAAGGAATTATCAAATACTTTAATACTTCTCCCATAGTGACACTCACGATGTCTTAGGTATAGTGTAAAGTTGAACAGTAAACTTTGAATCTTAAAAAACAACATTAAGAAACTGGCTTTTCTGATCTAAAATAATAGTAGGAACCACATGTTGGCACTTTGATTGATGTAGCCCATTCTTCATAAATGTACCTTAGGAGCGCAAATTATTATTTCTTAAATACACAACAAAACTTCATTTAAAAATTATAGATCTTCTTATAGGCAGGTGAGAACTGCTCATCAGTCTTCAGATGATCTTCTGGATTCTCCAGCACCGCACAGTTCGTCTGGTTATTGGATTTCATGACAAATTAACTTGCAAATTCTTTTCAGGAATAAAGTCATATTTCATAAATGCCAGAGCCAGTTCAAGACACTGGCAATTAATCTTGTAACCTATGGAGGCCTTTCTGAGGCATTTGTCTAATGTGTACAAGCTGGAGCCAAGATACTAATGGAGCCAGAGGTTCTTTAAAAAAAAAAAGATTATTTGCGTTATCCAATACTGCCAAGATCTTTGCGTTTTTATAAATTGCAAGCCTTTGTGAGGTGCAGAGAACAGCTTTAATGTCACAGTATATCTTTTTGAGCTTCTTGGCTCCAGCCTGGCCTTTACCTTCAGATTTTACTTAGCACAGCACCAAATGTCTAATTTAAGGGCAGGCTTATAGAGATTCAACTTTATATACTTCTCTGGAGTGTTTCAACAGCTTCACAATGCAGGTGACTGCAACTTATGTGAAGAAGTGTTCAGTAAACACAAGCCCAGCCCTCACTAGAGGCCTTGTTCTTTGTGAGGTACTTAAAGGAAGTGGCCTGTTAGAGCTGTGAACAAAATCTTTGATCTTAAGACCAGCTAATGTAAATACAAATAACTACCCATTAATGCAAATATACTGTATCAAAGTGCACATATACATTAAAAGACATGGAAACACATATGTTGTATATACATACAATACATTATTTTATATTCCTATTTAAATGTTTTTGTCATAAGAGCATTAGGAAAATTACAAATGCAAGGAGGCGAAATGGTCAATGTACAGTAGATCATCAGAACCTACATAAAAAAGAACTTATTTCCTGGATGGTTCAACTGTGCATAACTGGGTAACTTGTCTGGGGGAGTAGTGGTAAGAGCTCTAGACTGCTGATTGGTGGATTGTGGGTTTATGTCTTGCAGGGAGGTATTTTACTTAACAAAGTGTTTTACTTTGGTTGCGCCAACAAACCCAGCTGTATAAATGGGCACCAAAATGTGTACGTTAAAGAACAGATCATTGCACCTCCCTAAGCTGTTTTGAATAAAGGTGTCAGTCAGATAAATGAATAGTAATAACTGAGCTGCTCTCTATGCTCTTAGCAGAATAAGGCAGCTCTTCCCATTCTGTCAATATCATGTTTTGCTTTTGTAATTAAAAGCTTAAAATCTCATTCCAGCCATGATGTGTTAACCACAATATGTGGCTCAGCTCCCTTAGCACAGTTGCCAATTTGTTTTGTAATTAGTCTGAGTAAATTTGTTTATAATCTTCTTTTTATGGCCCCCCTCTGACTCAGAAATAAATTCAAGAATGTATAAACATTTACTTCAGCAAGCTTCACATCCTCAGACACAAACTATAGCTTTCAAACAACAGCAATACTATCTTGTTGTTGTTGTTGTTGTTGTTGTTGATTTTTAACTGATGACTGCTAAATACACCTACAGTATAAAGGAGACTTGGGTCAGGTCATACTAGTCAATTTACACTGTTTTTATTTATATATTCTCTGTTATGAAAAGTGTTAAGAACTTTACCAGAATGCCTCCTCAAACCATGTTTCTCTTCTGCTATTTACAATGTTTTATATTTAGAAATGTTCCTAACAGAAAGTATGGTTTATAATTCAGAGTGAATTAAGTGTAATGAGATTATGAAAACAAATAATATATTAGGAATTTAAACTGATCAGGAATCTGTTGACCTCAGTCATTAAAAGTTGAGACCATGATTTACTAAACTTTTGAGTCACACAATAGTGAGTAAAGAAGCTCAGAACTATAGCTACTTAACAAAAATACTTTATTTTGAAATATTTTTTTTACACAGTTCTGTCAACAGTTCATTTACCTTTTGCACACAATGCTAGAGATATATGTTATCATTTAATTATTGTAAGTATCAAGGATAACGATTCTTACATAAAACTCTCCTTACAAACCTTACAAACCTTATGCTAATGCAATTTCGGTAAAAAGGATTACAGAATTTTTTTTGTTGAATATCTTGTTTTTAAATAGTTTGCTGATTTCAGCTGAACGTTACACAAGTTCATTAAAGTTTTCCTTTTAGTCATTAGCACTTTATTTATTCATTGATTACCCACTCAACATGGCCTCCATTTATCTCGATAAAATATTAAAAAGTATTGCATTATATAAGCAATGCCAACATAAAATCTGTAACTCATTGTGTCTAAAATAATTTTCTGGTACAGTAAATGTCTGAAGCGAGATTTGTAATTCCACATGAGTGACAAAGTGACCAAGATAATTAAGTTTTACTCTCTGTTTTAATTTTGCCTGCTTTTAGTCTTTAAAAATAGAAATGAATGGAAAACTGTTACATGGTTCAAGAAGCTACATTTGTCCCTTGTCCCTTGTTGTAACTATTTACTCTCATTTACAGCCACCAGCATTGTGCCATGAAAAGCAAACACACGTTATCAAAAGCATGTACCAAATCTGTTTGACCCCATAGATCAGCCATGTTTATATTCAAAGCCTCCGTAATTCACGTACCACCAAACCAAACTCATCCTAAGATTACTATTCACCTTTTAAAGGGAAATACATTAATTGCCTACAGCACATGTTCACAGGGTTCTTGTCTCACAGAGCTTTAGGTTCAAACGCAGTTAAGATTCAGTTGCTGATAATAATTAGTATTATGTATCACATGCAATGAGGACATGTTAGAAGCTCTCTGATTTTTCCCTGATAATCACGTCTAGAGCAGAACCATTATTATACAGATGCAGGTGCTACTTAAACTTACAGGACATGAAAATGTGGACTATTACACCCACTCAAACTACCCTGAAAAATATTTTCCAGTTAAATAAAATTAAGGCTTCATTATCACATGCTGAAAAGTCTATGAGAAGAAAAGGACATCATAAGTGTACATACAGTCCTGTATGGTGTAGCTAGATATTTTAGCAAAGAATTATATTTAATTATCATTTCATTCATGTACTATTTCTTGCTCACAAGAAAAAGGGAAATCCATAAACTTCTAACATAAATCCTGCAAAAATTGTCCTTAATTGAAGCATAATTTAGGAAACATGGCATAAAAATTCTAACTAGAAATCCATACTACTACTGACAACAGAGGAGCTTAGAGAAATCACTTTAGATATCAAATTCCAGTCCTAAAAACTTGTCGTGTGGTATGTGTGCTATTCAATGTATTTAACTAAAAATATACCTTGAGAATGAAAAACCTGTAATGTAAGCTTGTTTCATTTTATATCACCAGCAATTTATTCTTCCTATCTGTCAGCAGTGCTATCCATCTGTAACATGAAGACGAGAATGGAGTGATCTCCCACTTGGCAGCTGTTTTTTCTTGTCAAAGCAAATAACCCCTTAACATTCAATACGGACATCCCTTAATAAGCAGGAGATATTTGTACAAAACAGGTTAAAAAGGTTGGAGGTATTCATTATCCCAGTTCTGTTTTTTCTCAAATAAGTGCTGTGCAGGAAAATGTCCAGTAACCGAAAAGGATCATCTAATGCAATGAATGAATTCTGGAATCAAAATTGTACTCCTAACAAATCACTCACTGAGGTGTGTAGACGACACTACAGAAATGTACTACAGATTAAAACAATCACAACATGTTATGCTGGCTCTCCTTTAACAAATGAAAAGGTTTATCTGAAAAACAACATTCATTTTAAAAAAGCAGGCATGATAATTTCAGCTAGGAAGTAGCAGCACTGGGGTCTTCAGTGCATTCATAATCTAACCATTAGACTAAATTATTTGTTAGTTAACATTGCACATCTATTGAAGAATATGCAGAATCACCAGTCTGAAAATGCACACTGTATATTTTTTAAAGTAACAGTCATGGTGCCATAAGCTATTGTTTAACCAAACATCACTTAAGAGAAAAAAACAGAATGTACAGTGCCTTGCGAAAGTATTCGGCCCCCTTGAACTTTTCAACCTTTTGCCACATTTCAGGCTTCAAACATAAAGATATAATTTTTTTATTTTATGTGAAGAATCACCAACAAGTGGGACACAATTGTGAAGTGGAACGAAATCTATTGGATTTTTGAAACTTTTTTAACTAATAAAAAAATGAAAAGTGGGGCGTGCAAAATTATTCGGCCCCCTTGCGTTAATACTTTGTAGAGCCACCTTTTGCTGCGATTACAGCTGCAAGTCGCTTGGGGTATGTCTCTATCAGTTTTGCACATCGAGAGACTGAAATTCTTGCCCATTCTTCCTTGCAAAACAGCTCGAGCTCAGTGAGGTTGGATGGAGAGTGTTTGTGAACAGCAGTTTTCAGCTCTTTCCACAGATTCTCGATTGGATTCAGGTCTGGACTTTGACTTGGCCATTCAAACACCTGGATACGTTTATTTGTGAACCATTCCTTTGTAGATTTTGCTGAATGTTTGGGATCATTGTCTTGTTGGAAGATAAATCTCCGTCCCAGTTTCAGGTCTTTTGCAGACTCCAACAGGTTTTCATCCAGAATGGTCCTGTATTTGGCTGCATCCATCTTCCCCTCAATTTTAACCATCTTTCCTGTCCCTGCTGAAGAAAAGCAGGCCCAAACCATGATGCTGCCACCACCATGTTTGACAGTGGGGATGGTGTGTTGAGGGTGATGAGCTGTGTTGCTTTTACGCCAAACATATCGTTTTGCATTGTGGCCAAAAAGTTCGATTTTGGTTTCATCTGACCAGAGCACCTTCTTCCACATGTTTGGGGTGTCTCCCAGGTGGCTTGTGGCAAACTTTAGACGAGACTTTTTATGGATATCTTTGAGAAATGGCTTTCTTCTTGCCACTCTTCCATAAAGGCCAGATTTGTGCAGTGTAAGACTGATTGTTGTCCTATGGACAGACTCTCCCACCTCAGCTGTAGTTCTCTGCAGTTCATCCAGAGTGATCATGGGCCTCTTGGCTGCATCTCTGATCAGTCTTCTCCTTGTCTGAGCTGAAAGTTTAGAGGGACGGCCAGGTCTTGGTAGATTTGCAGTGGTCTGATACTCCTTCCATTTCAAGATGATCGCTTGCACAGTGCTCCTTGGGATGTTTGAAGCTTGGGAAATCTTTTTGTATCCAAATCCGGCTTTAAACTTCTCCACAACAGTATTACGGACCTGCCTGGTGTGTTCCTTGGTCTTCATGATGCTCTCTGCGCTTTCAACAGAACCTTGAGACTATCACAGAGCAGGTGCATTTATACAGAGACTTGATTACACACAGGTGGATTCTATTTATCACCATCAGTCATTTAGGACAACATTGGATCATTCAGAGATCCTCGCTGAACTTCTGGAGTGAGTTTGCTGCACTGAAAGTAAAGGGGCCGAATAATTTTGCACGCCCCACTTTTCATTTTTTTATTAGTTAAAAAAGTTTCAAAAATCCAATAGATTTCGTTCCACTTCACAATTGTGTCCCACTTGTTGGTGATTCTTCACATAAAATAAAAAATTTATATCTTTATGTTTGAAGCCTGAAATGTGGCAAAAGGTTGAAAAGTTCAAGGGGGCCGAATACTTTCGCAAGGCACTGTATATGTACTGTGTAAGAGGTATATAAAAGAAACATGAAATTTTTTTTTTTAAATAAACCAAGGATGACCTAGGTAATGGAGTGGCTATACCTTATCCAAGCACTGTGTAGAAAATGTGGGATACTTGATCTTCCTATGGTAACAATATACAACTGGATAACAAAGATGCATACAGTATGTTATGTCTACAGAGATCACATGTTACAATGCATTTATTTAATCATTTCTTGTGGCTCAAAAATACAAAGAAAAATAATATGCGATAGGTAAACAAATCTTGAATGTAGATTTCTGTAGCTTAATGTCATCCTAAACACAGCTCCTACAATAGAGATAAGGAATCCATAATAAAGCATAGTAGATCTGAAAACAATGCATGGATTCATAAGGAATACTGCAGGAAGCTGAATCAATTCTTGTGAAGAGACTACTGATCCAGCCATGTCTTGGAGTGGGAGGATGACATTACACCATTCTTTCCATCTGGTGATGTCATAATCCAAAAGTGTAAGGAAGTATTAACCCTGCAATTCAGACTCATCACTGGCCTGTGAAATTACACCATGTCAAGTGCCCTGATGCTTCAGTGCATGGTGGGAGAAAAAGTCTATTTCCATGATGTATCTCAGCAATAAGGATTCAAGAAATTCCTTTAAGAGCCTTCCAATCCTCACAGAGCTGATGGGAAAGGGTGGATCTGTCAAGACTCTGGAAGAATCACCAGCTGTGTTTATCTAACCCCTGGACTCTGGGCTGGTTATGAAAGACAAACTTGATCAACATCATTCACAGGAGTCACAACCAGCTAAAAGAGAAACTGTTTTACTTCATGTTAGTTGATTTTAAAGATCCTACTTCATTCATATTTAGTTCCCTTTTCGCTTTTAGTAGAAATTCACCATGCCCCATTCAGTTACGTATACAATATATGTAGATATGTACCACTGAACTGTAATGATGGAACAAAATGTACTTGCTGTAAGGAAATAAAACTAAATAATTTAATAACTGTTTTTTTTAATAACAGATTTTAATTTAACTTGTGGCATTTAAAAAATGACTCCTGGTTCTAAATATGGTTCTAAAAGTTTCAGCAGAAAAGATGAAAAAAATATTTTTATAAACTTTACTCCTTTTTAGTTAACTATTCATGATAGTTGTGGCACTGAAACAGACATAATTGCTGATATATTTTAAAGTTAATAAAGATAGTTTTCTACAATGTAGTGGACAGGATTTCACTGGGAAAGCAAAAAAAAGGTGGAAGGAGGCTCCCCACTGAATATGCTTTCTGTAAAATGTCATCTTTGCTGATACACTTTGCAAGAAAAAAGAAATTTTTCAAAGTTTTTCAAAGAGAGTACTGTACACATTGGTGAGGGAATGCTACAGGCGTCCAATTCAACCAATTTTCAGCTAAGAAAGAATACAATAACTAAAATGAAAATAGTAGAACTACAATGCTACCTTAAAAAGGAACACTCCAAATCCCCCTAATCCTAGGTTCTGACCTTTTGCAATCAGTCCTGGATGTACATACACAGTAAGACACCTTGTATTGCAATGATCAAAGTATGTCATGTTAAAAAGAAGTTGCTTTGCTCTGAAATATTACTTAGTGATTTTAGCACTGCAAGGAGTTCTTTGTGGACTAAACAATTTAGCAAAACCACAGCTGCTACCTTTTGTATTGGACACCAGACACAGCAGTCTCAGTTTAGTTCTAAGAGCAGCTTTGAGGTCTTGAGCTGTCTGCTTGCAGGGTTAACCTTAAATAAAGGTTGTAGAGATATGAGAAACTGCCTGGCCAAGCACGAGAAGCAAAAGAAAAGGCTTTACATTAGTAATTTAGATTATTGTATGTATCAGCAATATTCAAAACTGTTCTTACAGGCTTCAACAGAATTCTAGCAGGCTACCTATACACACATCGGGTATTTGTAATACAAATGTCTACATGCACACAGACAAATTTGATGAAGCTCCGAAAGAGCTTTGCAATGGAAGACAGAGACAAAGACAGTCACTGAGTGGGTAGAGAAAATTTTACACTTTTTAACAAAGGATACTGGGAGCTTGAACACACACCTTTGAACCAGCCAATTATTTCTTAACTGTCTTATAGTTCCTAATAATATGAAATTTTGCTTAAAATATTAAATTGTAACCAGGAAATAACTGCAAGAACCTTTGTATAAATAACTTCTCATAAAAACGGAAGATCACCTATTTTTAAGCAACTCCAGATGGAATGAGTAAAGCTCTGTTACAGCATATTTAAAAAATGTCTCTATTTGTGCCATGAGCTGGTTGTTTTTTAAGGTTTCCATTGAGCATACACAGAGATCCATAAGGACTGATCCTGCTCCAAGGCCTGACTGATGCTCAGGAACTTAGAGAACGGAGGAGATAAGTCACAGGCACCATGTTTCTTTTCTCTTTTATTAGCCTTCTTAATTAGTCCATGTTTGGTGATTTTTATCAGAAGCCAGAAAGCAGAAAGAACAGAAGTGGCAGTAAAGTGGTTCTTACTAAAGACTAACTGAAGACGTTTATGGGAGCAGATACCATTTTATCTGACAATCAAGATAAAAATGCCATAGTTGTTCATTGCTTGAGCTTCTCTGCTGGCATTCCCAGATCAGAAGCATGTGGAATTCCCATGCAACACAATAAATTGTCTTCAGACCACTGTGTACAGCCTTCGTCTAGCAACACAAGAATGTAAGTTATGCCATCATCTCTTTTTATTTTACAGAACTAATACCTAAATCACTCACTCAGTCCCTCACAATCTACTATAATTGATACCAATAAGGAAGGAAACAAAGAGCAGCAGTGTTTTGGAAGGAACTTAAACATGAGCTATACATGTGGCACTGGTGAACTAATAGAAATTATGTAATTAAGAAAACAAATAGCACTGATACATACAACATTTTAAAAGTGAAATGAATCTCCAGATTAAAATCATGACAAAAGAATCTGCAAGCGAGGATTGTAGCAATTCAACTCTGGCTCTGGTGTTTTTGCGGTGAATATGTATCACACCTGCAGCATTCCTAATCTTTGAATAGTTTGCATTTCTTCCTTTATTTTACATCAATAGTGTGTTTGGTTTTTGCTGATATACAAAACCAGAATAACCTCAAAAAGTGTAGACTGCATTTTTATCTTTGTTTGTAGGTTTTTTCTTTACCATTCAAGCCTTCAGTTTAACCAATGGCAGACTGAAACCGGCATCCTTGCAAATCCCAAAAATGAATTAATCCCATTTGATCACCCTTTTCCTTTCACAATTGCCTATTAGCCTGATTTAAGGAGGTTACCAAGCAGCCTTCAAATATCCTTCCTTAGCAACAGCCACTGGTAAGGTCAGTATCACTGATGACCTCACAGCTGGAATCCTTCAACTTCTGAGTCCATGTGTTAATACTTTTCAAGGTAGGTTGTATTGCAGCAGTCCTACTTGATAGAACTCTTTCTTGCTAGTGGTTACTTTGTAGGCATTTACCTTCATTGTGAACATCCCCCTTTGTATTGGTTTAGTATTTGCTTTTATGCAGCACACCTACTTTTTGCCTTTTCAGTGCACACTGCCTTGCAAAAATCATCAAACATTTTTGACAGCTCATGTGAAAACTCACAATGCCGCCTTTACCTGCTTGCCTTTCAGCGTTCCTGAAGCAAGACTACTAATGCACTCCAAATTCAGCCTCATCCCATTTCATCCTCCCATGAACCATGATTCTCTTGATGGGGCGCAGAGTGCACTTTGTGTTCAGTGTTTGTCTAAATTGTTTCAATATGTATTTTTTTTTACATGTAATGTTTACACAATTAATCTTCACGTCAGAATTAACAAAGAGCCATGCTATTGGACCCCAGACTTGGCTTGCACAGATTCCCATTCTACCTTAATTTCAGAAGGAGGTCAAGAAAGTTGATTTTACCATAACACAAAAAAATGACTACTCCAATTATTGTGCACAGTATTGCTTTAGGTCCAGTTGTTTAGTCACTGCACCAGATTTTGATATATGAATGGTTTCCTGCTCACATGCAAAAACTCTCCTTGCAGTTAGACAGCTTCAAGTGCTATGTTGTTCAACACATCCTACTGACATAAACACCATTGCGGAAGAACAGAAGCAATGGTTTTATAGTTATTTGCACATGCGGGCACATATTTGCATCAGGATCATTTTCTAAGTCCCCGTCATTTCATCATGAGACAAAATTGGGGAAAGATAGGACACCCCTTTTGGTTGACTCCCAGCAAACAGAAGATGTAAGCTGGGCAGTGCTTTCCCAAACAGAGCAGAGTGCTATAAGATGTCTCCATAAATCTTAGCCCAAGAGGCTGAGGCCAAAGCCTTTGCTGCCTGCTTCGTTCACAGAAGTTAGAAACCAGATGTTAAGAAATGGGTAAATAAAACGATCGATCAAGAATATGCTTTAGTCATCAGTCTAAAACAAAAAACTTGTTATTTAACCACAAGACTTCAGCAGTAGCTTTGCAATCTATTAACAAGAACTGTGAGGTTCCCTATTTTGAATGTAAAATAACTATATGCTACATCTCTGCTTTATTATTGTTTTTGATTTTATTTCACTTGCTTAAATAATAGGCCTCTGTCATTATGTCAGCACTGCAACTCTGTCACACGAGTGCTTGTCGAAGATAAACAAGCTTTATTCCAGTTCAGTTTTAGCTGGATCCCAGAAGCAGGTGGAAACCTGGCATGAACCAACACCCCGACTCCCAGGATCAAACTTCAGAGAAGAGGTTATGGACTTCAGATCCCCAATATTCAAAACATAAAACCCTGGGAAGTTTTTTTTAAAAGGAGAAAGGTTCTGAGTAGTGATCCAAGCAAACTGTTTACATTGGTCAGCTCAAAGCCTGACATAATCCAAACTTTATTAAATATGTAGCAAATAGGAAATTGTGACATGGGTCTTTCACGCATAGCAAAATGGACACATGAAATTGTTTAAAGGAGAAGGAGCAAGGCAGCTACCTCGGAGCTTAGGACAGAATGAAACAGAATCCAAGGCAAAGGATATGCACACAGTGGAGAAGAGAAAAGGGGGGTATCACTGAAAAAAAGCAGATTTTTTTGTCTAAAACTAAAAGATCATCGCAACAGAAAACTTAAATTGAAATAAATGAATTCAATGTTGTTTTCATTTGTTAACAATTGTTGGTTTATGTTTGACAGAGCTCTAAGCAACTGTTGGAAACACTCTCAGGTGCCTGCAGGCTTGCAGTGACATATGTGAGGGATGGTCCACTCCTCCAATCAGAGTAAACTCTCCTATGGACTTCCTGTATGGGACTTCCTGTACTTTGCAACATCTCAAAAGATGGATTACTTAAAGGGTAAGTAGGATGCTGGCATATTGTCTTAAAATTAGTAGTAGTAGTAGTAGTAGTAGTAGTAGTGTTGTTACAATTATAGTAGATTAACTTTAGACAAATATAGGCATCAAGTCTTATAATAAAAGTGCCTGTAGTCAGGTCTAATACTTTTACCACATTGTCTAATTGTTATTGTTTTCTCACATCACTAATTTTTGCGTTATTATTAAAGTACTTTTTTTTGGTAGAATCATTTGCACACTGTCGAGTACCACTATGCTTTATATATCTGAAGGAAGACGGAGAGGTAAAAATGACATTGTTATAATCTTTGTTGATTTATATTATGTCTCTCCTGTGATTTACTGTCTGTTCAGGGAGCAGGCTGTTTAATGCTTTATGCATCTGCCTCTTAACAATATCCATTATTTGTGGTGGCATTAGTTCACACCAGTTAAAGAAAGGCTTTACAGGGCCTTACTGGCTGTGTAGAGGTGCATGTTTACTATTTGTAACATACAATGGCCTTATTTACACAACGTCTCGGACACAGATTAATAAACAGGCTGGACAGAGCTGCAGTCCAACAAGGCTCACTGAAAGTAGTAATTCCCCACACCTATTTACACAAGAATGGAGACAATGACACTGCAATGCCTCAAGGGTAGCACTTAACTCCTAGGAATTACATAATTATAGCATTTAGTGCATAATTATAGTTCTGCATTTGGGGAGTAATCATTTTGCAATGTATTTATCTGATATCTCCCTGGAAAGCCTGTTAAAGATGAAGGCTGGGTCCACAGGAGTTTTAAGTAATATCAATGTATACGCTTGGGATCAAATCAACTTGCACGCATATGTGTAGAAAAACGGATAATGAAATAAAAAGAAGGAAGAGATTTTCCTGCACAGTGTTGTGTATTACCGTGTGCCAAACACAGTATAGCCACACATTCTTTACAGAACTCCTAAAAAGACATATAGAGTATGTTTGTGTGTTAAATATTAGCTTAATTATTTTTTAACCCAATTACATGGTCAAAGAGAGTGGCATTAGCTTACCTGAATCCAGGTAATCTCAGGGTTTTACGCAGCAGGTATTCAGAGTAATAAATGAGAGGCTTCAAGATCATTACCTTGACTTGAATGTCAAATTTTAAACATAAATGGGAAACGCACAACCATTAAGATAGAGTGTGCAAGGGTTTATCAACACAGGTGAAATCATGGAGTGTTTAAGGTAATTAGTCATGCAATGACAAACACTGGAGCTACATGAGTGGTGAACTCAAGGTCCCACCAAGTGTAAGGTTACAATGGGAGGCCAAAAGCTTGGTTATTGTCCTCCAGAGAGGTTCACGGAAAGCTGATTTCAGAATGCTTTCAGTCTTAAATCAGATATTTTAGAATCCACAGGACTGAGGGGCGATTTGTGCAGACCTGTTCTTTGGCTGGATATACCCCACCCACCACATCTCCCTCCTGCTAATTTTCCTCTTCAGTTTGGAATGATAACTGCATATCTCCTACCTCCACTCCTGCAATTCATAATTCAGACAGAAATCACCAGAGTAGAACAATTGAATCAAGAAGGATAGGGTTCCATCCAAAAAGATTTCAGTAACCTTGCTGTGTACCTGCTGTGTAAGATTCATCATAAGACAAGCAGAGTTCCCTCTGAGTCTGAAGGAATGGATGAGTCCATGTCATTGTGTCCATCAAACCTATTGTTGTAGATGGTGGTGTTGCGGCCATGGGTCACCTAACACATGGATCCCATGGGTCAGTTTCACAAAGCTCCACATACCCATACCAAGGGAAAATGTTCTAAATTGACCAAATTAATTCCCTAAATTTATGACATGCACACACAGATAGTGTGTTTACCTTTCTGTTGAGTAATGGTTAATCTATTATATATAATAACAGGATCTTCTACATGAACATTTCTTGACTTCTTTATTTTAACATAACGTAATGTACTATGCAGCAGCAATTGTCAATTCAATATCATATTTGAAAATAAGCTTTCAGAACCAGACATATCTTTAGCTTAGATATAGGCATTTATCTATTTCATTACGTGCACTGCAATGACAAATAAATGCAAACTATCTCCAATGTACGCAAATACAAGACCATGACTGTTGATGTCAATGGAAGCTCAGAAAATTGGTGGCAGTCACTGCATTACCCATTACTTTGGAATCTTTCTCTTCATATCTTCTGCTTTGTCATGGCATTTCGTTTATTACTGTGTTCCAAAGTTAAGTAAGAAAACAAGCATTTGTGACCATTTAGAAGAAGGTAATATTCACCTCTTAAAGCACAGGTGGAACTAGTGGCTTAGCTAGCAGATGACACACTAACCACCCACTCGGCTAAAGGCCACTTAGAAGATGAAAAAAAAGTATCAACAAATATAAACGTCTCTTAAAAGCATATCCAAATGATTCAGAATATACCTGTCTCAAGTTTCAAAATTCCTGTTTTTGTGTCTATTTTCATCTTCTTGCTCCTGATTCCAATGTTATGCTGATTTTTATATCATAGCATTAGGACATTATATGCAGTAACTGCTCTTAGCATCACCCTTTTGATGCAAATTTATAATTTTCAGATTACAAAACTTGGTTAGACGAATTGTCAACATCTCCTTATAATCAGAAGAAATACTGCATTTTTAAAAGCTTAATAATTTGCCCTTCAGACCTAGCATGGACAGATTATTTGCATTGTTATTGACTGCACATTCCTAAATCTATTGTAACAATGCAAATCTTCCTGCATTAAATGTTACTGTGGTGGTATTTTATTGTTACTGTAGATGTAGGTTATATAATTTCCGTAATGGAGACTGTTGGTGATTAATATAGGATCAATATTAAGTACCTTATGGAAATTCTGTCAAAACCATTGGCTGTTTGCAAAATGTTAACAAACATAAGGGGAAAACACTCTTTAAGGGCCTTGAGATTAAATCGTGATCTTGTCTAACTCTTGTCTAAATCTAGCTTGTCTAACAAAGCACGTGATTACACGAGACAAGCAGGGATTTTAAAGGTAACGAAAGAGGATACACAGTTGAACAGCCACAGGGTCTTTCCTACCTGCGGGTAAGTCACGGCTGTACACAACGTAAACAAATCGTTGAATGACCGGGGTCTGTTCTTGCCGATTCTGAGGCAGAAAAACAGTAGTGAGCAGACACCTACGTTGGAACTAAATTTAGGGTGATGTTTGAAATTGTTTTATTTTCATTTACACGGCCATGTGTTATCTTAACTGTGTGTCAAATACAAAGCTCGTTGGGCAGGTACCCAAACTGAAATGACAGGACATTATTTAATAAACGTCTCATAACCTCTTTAACATCTATGTTATAAACTAAATAATAACCTTTTCATAACGTATTTAGCAATTTATTCATATAACAAGGATAGGTCTTCACCAGCTTATATCGTATCTCCACTTTCGTATACCAAATCATCGTAATTTCATCTTCATAATAAAGCTTTATACTTTAATTATTATTAGAATGCCTTGTTAACTTCATATTTTTTGGTTAATTAATTGGTCTTTTTCATATTTGTTGTACTGTTTTGTTTAAAAGATGTTATACCAATAACGTTGTGTTAATGTGCTTACAGAACGTCTTCCTATGAATTAAAATAAAGGGATGTGAAGGTCTACGAATGTTATGAAACAGAACTACATCTGTGGATAGGTGGAAATACGCGATACAGTGAAGCATCAGTAAAAAATGATGATGAATACAAAAACAACAAATAATTAGATTAAAAAATAAAAAACACTGATGTGTGCTTGCTGAGGACTGGTAGGGTGATTTATAGAAGTTTCCGAGATTTTCAGATGTAACGTTAAACTATGCGAAGATTCAAAGAAAGTGTACGGACTTACAGTCAGTGTTTGTGTGATAGTCTATAATAAAACGGACCACCTCCAGCTGTACTGTAATTTTTTATGAAGAGCGTAGTGTTTTTGTGTCCTGTTTTTGATACCATTCCCACAGCAGGAGACACAGCTACCCGTTTCCATCAGATAACTCTTTAATTTACAGACACTATTAAAAAAACATCTGCTATTATCCGCCAAAGGAGCAGGAAGCATTTACGGTAATAATACAATTAAAAGGGAATATAATATATATATTACATGACGCGATGAGACACCTGTATTCCTGTTGTTCTAGGTTTATAGGAGCAATAAAAAATACCTTTGTTTAACCGTTTTGATCAGACTATTAACACGGAACTGCTCACTAAAGACAAATAAGAGATCTAACACTGCTGAATTTGAGTTCGTCATTTGTTTAGGAAACATTTACAGTCATACATACACTAACCTATATAAAAACGTACACATTATAATAGCAAGTAATAATAAGTACTACAGTCACAAGAGATGTCCTGCTTGGCATCCAAAACAAGCGAATAGACCATTTCGAAATAAAATGCTATTTCTCTATAAACAGAGAAACAGCATAAAGCAGAAGTCCAAATATGAAAATCAGTACCTATAACCATATGTATACTGTATATCATTTTGAGGGAATTTTGAAGAAAGTTCTAAACCTTTTTAAGTTTTACCTGTTAAATCCTTGATGTGTGTGTGCATAAGAAGAATTTTCATTTGAAGAACTTTCACACTTTATCTTACGATTTCTTTATTTCAGTACATATTTGTCCTAAACAATTTTTATTCTCTAAAAGAAGGCAGTCCAGAACTCTGAAAGTGGTAATACAAATGACAGACTCTCCATTAAATTGTACGTTCACTACTGACGCTTGACAGCAAAAATATGAAAAGCAGTATATGCTGTTTTAATATAGTATTTACCGTTTCGATTATTTGCAGAATGAGATTTAAACGTTATAGATCACATAACCGCTGCCTTTACATCGGTTTCAATTGTATTTAAAATAAGAGCTAGGCGCATAAAATGTAAAATCTGTTTTCATCTTCTCCTATAATTTATGGCATTTCGTTCAATGTTCAATTAATATTTGTTTATTGTTTAATGAATGTAAAATAAAATGTATTTCACCTTTAATCTTTTTAACACAAGCAACCATTTCATTCAGTTAATAATGGTAATAATAGGTAATTTTGTTGCTAAGATTTCGTTACGTTACAAGAAAGCAAATCTATAATATAATTTTCTTTAAATCCACATTCATTTGAAAAATATGCGGAAACATATAACTAATTTCACACAGTTTTAAACGAATTAGAGGTAGGCTGTTTTCTTTAACAAATGCCTGGAAATTATGAAATTATATACAAACTTTAAAATTGCATTTTTATCTGAAACCGTTACTGAATTTACAAAATTGTGTTTTTTATATTTTATTCAAAGACATAATAATTGCATTATTCTTTCAAATAATGTATTTTAAAGAAAATTCCATCGTATTTCAATGTCCATAACTAACAAAGTTTTTGCTATTGTCAATTTCTTTTCAAGATTTATTTCGATATGAACTGTACTTGTTCGTGTTAAAATCAGATAATGACGTCCATCAAAGACAAAAAAATGACGTAGTTTAAATAAAGAATTAATGTAATTAAATTGCATTCTTTCTACCCAGAGGTTGGAAACTGTACCTTGAGACGACTGTGACGGGTGGAAAAGATATCAAAAGCAGTAGGCCTACAGTGGGATTTTAGTATAAACTAAGTTCCTGTGAAAGAACCTAAATCTTATATATAAAGTATTATGAGTTTGAAATCAATTCACATATGAAAAAAACGTAGAAGCTTTTACCCCTAAAAACATTCGATAAACAGAAATGCCCAGAGGTTTGGAAATGCTCAAACAACACAGCTTCACCAAAATTAATGAATAATACAGTACATTAAAACACTTATGAAATGTTTTACTAGTTATAAAGTGTCTTAAGCAATATTTAGAGGAAAAATAAACTCATTTTAATCAAAAACAATATGCTGAAAAACTGCATTTTCCCCATGTTTATGAACCGTGTGACTTATTTTACCCTCTGTGGAAAAAATATCTTGAACGACAATGTATATAATATTTAACTTTATTCACCACATAGTTTGGTTGCAACAGACACCCACAGTTGAACATCCACTCATCGCATATTCCCACACGCTAACAGACTGGCAATAGGGAATTATGTGACGTCACTGGAACGCCAGAGAAGCCTCCTAAAGAAAACCCCGTGCAGCACACAGAGAATCTATCAAAGCGCATTGTACAACTCCGCTTCTATCTTCATGTCCGTGGATCTATTAAAATCCTGCATGGGAAAACTTAATGGTATTTTAATTTGACTGTGGCGGGAACGAGCTGGTATGTCATTCTTCTTCTTTTTATTTAATAGCAAACGATGTTAAAAACTCTAAATGTTTTGATTTCGTGGACAATCACCAGACAAGAGAAACGAATAGGCTATGGAGGCTATGTGCTGCGTTGTTACGAATTTAAAGGCACAACAATAATGAAAGTGCGGAATATGTTTAAGATAGGCGATCATTTAGCATACAATACGTATTTGTGTGCAAGGCGGCTGGCTGTTAGGACTTCCAAGAAGAATTAAGCTGCAGACACTGCATAACACAACCGCGGTAGTTCCGTCTAACACAGGCATCGTGCAAATGTCTCATGTTAATACTTGGCTACAATTTTCCAACTACCACCGAAATAACACTTCATGATTTAGAGCTATGACGCTCGTCTCTGGGCATTTCTAGTTTCTCTTGGCTGTTACGCGAACATATAAAATCATTAATGATTATTATAGCATTTCTAACATACGGGGAAACTGGATAGTAGAACGACCGTGAAATCAACATCTACCACTTCTACTTAGTGGTTTTTTTAACTTGCTAAACTAACAAAAATATTTTGAGTTTAGAAAAGACGGTGGTTGTGGACCATTTACTACGATTCACGTATTTTCTTATGTACCATAATCTGTAATACGTAATTCTTATTTAGTTTACAATATGAAAAATTGTGACGATGATGAAGATGATGATTGAGTAGCTCTTGTGGCTTGTAGCACACAAAATGCTCAAAGAAAAAGCATATATTCCTGAAAATGTTAACGCACCTGGATATTTTGATACTATGAATAATACCTAGATACTGAATTTTATTTATAATTCCCAGATATGTGAAAATACATCCTACTTGTTAAGGAAAATGAAATATAGTGTATTCGTCCAATTTAAAGTTTGTACGTTTAAACTGCGATATAATATGTTGCCAAAGTACAGTACAATGAGTAAAACGTTTGTTGATAGAGTTTTCTGCTAGTTTGAATATTAGACTGTGGAGTTGTTCTATTAAAGTGTATTCCAGGTTTCTACACTTGAAAACTAAAGTGTGTATCCTTAAATTCCTGTATAAGCATTGTACATTGACGGATGTGAAGAACACAAACTCAAGTGCCAATAGCCATGCACGCCGAGCTTTGTATATTTTTAGGACTCCCAAAATCATATATCTGATGTCAAAAGTCAAGTGTTTGAATCTGATAAAGCAGAATCAAAGAGACTGCTGTGTTTATAAAGGCCGAGAGTGAAGGACCCAGAGCGTCGCGAGTCACGGTTTATTGTCAACATAAAACAAACACAGGGATTCCATAAGATAAGAGAGCTTAGGCGAATATACTATCAAAAAGATGCACATACCCTGGCAGATACATCTTCACTCCATCTTAAAACACCAGGGCAAAAAATTAAAAACACGAAAATCATCCGGAGGTAGCTGAAACGTGAGAAGTAATTGAAAATGAGAAAAAATTGAAAAATATTTTTCCAAGATGCGTATTCCATTATCAATTGAAATACACTACTCACTGCTCTCAGTTTTTGTCTTGCTATACTGGATGTAGAAAATAACAAATATACTTCTGGATTCTCTTTTCTGTTTTCTTTTGAAGTGGTGGTGTTTAAGGTGATAGCCTGCATTCCGTATGTTTAGGAGAAATGCTAGTTTTTGATAATTTTACTATGAAAAGCTACGCAAAAAACACCTTAAATACCGTAATTAAATAAGCCAACTACAATTCTTTAATTTCAATTGGTAAAAAATGGTAATTAGAGCAGTTTCTAGGAAGTAAACCCTATGCATATTACTCCTCACCGCGACGTCATGATTAATGGCTGTAAAATATTAAGTGGATTATTTATTATAACCTTTATGTTTATAATTTTAAGGTTCCGGATTCTTCTGAATTTTGAAATGTCTAGCGCTAGGTTAGTCATAAAAGACTCATCTGACGATATATTGTGCAAGGGGTTAAGGAAAAATAAACAAAATATGAACCGACTGCTAATTGAGATTAATGTTGTCTTGTATTACAGGTCTTTGGAATGGAACTTAATTTATCTAAGAATGTTACCTCCTGCGTGGATCCAGGTGAGGAACTCGAAACTCTTGTTTTCAGAACAAATTGGGTTAACTTAAAAAATTTAAACTCTCGGGAAGTTAAACCCTTTAACTTTATAATGTTTTATAATCTCTCCCGATTAAATTTATCATTCCTGTTACATGATGTTATCATGCTTGAGCGCAAGCATTCTCTGATTAGGAAAACTTTCACGTGCGGCCAATGTGACACAATAAAAAGGCAAAACTTCGTAAAACAATGATCACCATAAAACACACAACCGATATTCTTTTGCAAAACCTTAAGCATCACAAAATACATTATCATAAAACATTGTCGACCCATTCGTCCGTTTTCTGGAATCACTTTGTTCTCGGTCAAGGTGAGCCGAATTCCCACCCGAAAGCATTACAGCGCAAATTAGCAACTGCACCCTGGACGGGATGACAGTCTTATCATAGGGCACACAAGTGGGGTGCAAATCAGACACAAACGTTAACCTGAATATTAAGTCTTTGGACTGTGGGGGAAAACCATAGTACTTCGAGAAAGTTATAACATACAAACTCTATACAGAAGGCACCACAAGCAAGGATCAAACAGAAGACCAAAACGGTATAAAACAGCAGTTGTAACCACTACATCATCATGCATCCAACCCATTGTACAATTTTAGAGAAAATCCAAAATAAAATCTCCATAATCCATGCATTAAAACACTATAATATAATTTTAAATCCTTTTAATATAATTTTTAGTTTTATACACTATGATATTTGACCTTAACACAACAGACAGTGTATTAGAATAAGTGTCTTGGTGATGATAAATCTTTGGTCTTGTGAAAAATAACATCTTCAACAAACTACCGTGTACCGAAGTTACAAATGCACACTGTAAAATCATACCGTGCTTATCGGAATAGTAAGAAATGTCTTCAGGAAAAACCTTAAAAATATTAAATCTTAGAATTATAGCAGATGTTACACTTTCCACAAACATTTAAAGTAATTCGTTTGATATACTCTTTATGTGTGGTACACAAGACTCTGCGTTTATAGGTTATAGCAAAGAAAACCTCAGATCGTCACCACTTAGCTTTATTACATGACCAGAGCCATTCTTTGATTTCCAAGAACTCAGAAAATAAGAAAATGAAAACATTAAAAACCATTCGTTTTTAGTAGCTTTGTGTCGGTCTACAATAACTGTGAAGCAATAACCTAGGCCTGCATGCAGCCCATAGTAATCAATATCCATTGGCCATTGGAGATTAAAATGTAGAAATTATAGTTATAGTTGTAGAAGCTATAGTTAAAGCTTATATATGCTTGTATATAATATTACATGTGAAAAAATATTATATTATTGTTTCCGCTTCACATGAAGCAAGCTTGAAATAAAATATTCCAGTCCATGTTGTCTACGTGAACACAAATTATGTTGACACAAATTAAGTGACTGATAGTTGCTATATTATCACCGTTGAAATATAGTGCTTGTTTCATCATAATTTAAGATCATTTTAGTCTATTAGCAACCAAGTGAGCTAGCCATAAAGTAACCTTCTTGTACCAAGGCTCACATTTTCTCTTGTTCTATATTCTTACACTTTTTATTGGTAATTGGAAAGCCAAAAATCACTTAAAGTTATTTATGTCTCTGAGTGGTCGTATGTAAATACTGCGACTGCATTTGAAACAAAAAAATGGAATTGGTGTAAAGTTATTACACACTACCTGGTGATCTTTAAAAGAATCAGATGAAGGGTTATGAATGATAACCTGCGCAATTCATTATTCACGAAGTGTATGAAGTGATGCAAAAAAGAACAAAGCGAAGTCATTAGCGTGGGATGTTCAGAGTAATGTGTCTACAATGACTTAAAAGGTGTAGGTTAAGCGAGTATCTGTTATTTCTGTATCTCCAGTCTAATAGTTATTTTAAAAACGATTCTTCCTTTTCATATATAAGTACATAGTTCAAATGGGATATCAAGTATATATTTAAGGTTTAAAACGTATTATTTTATCTTCGTTAAATTTCCTACAACTGCATCTGAGCTTGTAATCAGCATGCAAAACATTTGCGCATTTCAGAGTATTTTAGAGCTCTCTTTTCAGGAAAACCGTTTTTAATTACTTTTTTTCTGACCATGTAATTTAACGTAAACACAGTAATACATCAAAAAATCATATTACTCTTAAAATGGAAGCGTACATTTTCCGTATAGTGAATTCGGAAACGTTTGTCTACTAGTTGTCTGTTTTTTTAAAAATGCATTTTCATATTTCTTTAAATAAACCCAAACCGTTTCAGTTCAAAAGACATAGAAATAGAAATAAAGGATTTTACAAAACAGACTACTATTTTTGTCAATATATTTGACCCTTCACCCTCACACACGCACTTTTTAAGCCCCTCAATTAAGAAACACAGAAATGCTGTTTGGAACGCCTTAATTTGCATTTAAGCTTTATGACACAATACAGTTTATTTAAAAGAAAACTTTAATTACAGGGACATGTGGAACCAGCTGATGCAGATTATGTACATGTGCATTGAGAATGGCTGAAAAGGGCGCCCTGCGATGATCATCAGCACTTAATACTATTAGCCTACTCATATTACAGTCCGTTTGGAATTACACTCAAATCCGAAAATCTGTTTTCCTTGTCAGAGGCTAGGTATTTTTTAGTGGTTTGTTTCGGCAAAAAAGAAGCTATTTTTTTTTAATACAGTTGAAACAATTGGTCTGAAAATAAATGGATTTGGAATGCACGGGGTGGCTATTCATATCTTTCCATAAATTATACAGTAGCTAATAATGGATTCATTAACCTTCGCTAGTTGAACAATAAAATAATAGTCCTAATTAAATTTGCTGTTTGAGTCCCAATGAAGGCCATTCCTCATTTTTAGAAAATAAATTATTGACAGACAGATGTCACTACAGTATGCCTTCAAGTGTGTTTTTTTTGTGTAGATCATCACTGAAACCCACCCGCATTGAATAAGACTTATCAAAGTTGTATTTTAAAAAAAGTATGATCCATCTTTGTTTCCCCAGCGTCACATTCATGAGAATGAAAACCCTATAAATTAGTGTTCTCTGATACAATGGGCATGCCAAGACAATGTTCAAGCTATTTCTTATTTTAGGCCAAATCAGAGGACACCTTATAGGAGTTCCTTGAGGAATTTCTTCTCATATAGGAAGTCCATGCATATCAAAGCCTCATGCCTAGAGTAGCAGGAAAGTGTATGAGAAGCTTGCAGGTAGCAATACTTTTTATCCCCCTGAAGCCACCATCTGAAGGTTAAGTACAGCATTGTATCCACAGAGATCTTCATTCATTTATTAATGTGGGCATTTTCCAATGCATGAGAATGGTTGAGTTTGTAAAACAAAGTATGACTGACTCATTCGGAGGGGGGAAGGCAAGAGGTAATGCCAAGTCTGCCAGGTCGGACCGATGCCACTGAAGAGAAAGCTAAGTTTCAGACAATTCCATCTGCTTCAAAAGTCCTGGTGGTTAGGATTGCAGAGAAAAAAAATTTGAATGAGGTGGGTTCTCAAAATTCTGAAAGTCATAGAACATGTCAACTCAGGAATGTCCACAAGATCAAGAGCAACACATGGCACAGAGACACATGTGGAAATTGAATTGGGATCCACTCAAAACAGAGAACAAGAGACAATCATTTACACAGAGGGTTGTGGGAGTCTAGGATGAGTTTCAGAGCTAACTCTGGGATAGATATAATTATTAGATCCTGAAGCAACTAGGACCCTAATGAGCAATATGGGTTGAATAGCCTCCTTTTGTGTGTAGCCTTTTTTATGTTTTTATGTGTGAGAGGAGTGGTTAACCAGTAATATCCATTACTGTGAAAAATAGTATATTTTAGAACATTTTAATAATTTTGCATAAAGTGAACTAATGTTGTGTTAGCATTTTTTTTCTTTACTGACATCATACCACTAATTCTGTAAATGCAAAAGATAACAGACCATTGGCATTCTGACAGTTTATGAACAGCTCATTTCTGTAAAAACCATATATGGGAATCATATGCTGGCACATCTGAGATTTGTTTTATCCTTCAACTTTGAAAAAAAAAGAATTCGGAGCAAAAACCAATTTTACTGTGGAAGTGTTCTGACAGTGTCTAAATAAATGGGTTGCAGGATGTGTATGAAAAAACACAAAGTCTTATTATGCATAGAAACACCAAAGACTAATCTGATTTTTTTTTTCTTAAAAGCAAATTCCGGACAACAGAATAATCAAAACACTCAAAACTAATAATGTGCAGTAAATATTCACTTTAAGGGCCAGCTATGTATTATGGTTGCTGTAGAGATTTTGGTTACCAACCCTACTAACAAGCATTTCCAGAGAGAAGCTCCTTATATGTAGAAAATAAGTGGAGGTATGTTTGTTATTAGAATATTATTGCTTTGGCAAAGCAACCTAACAAATGAATAAAAAATAAGTTAATTGTTGAGCAGTTTCATGGTTACCTTAAACGAAGGCACCAGATGGAGGTTTTCCAGTTATACAAGGCCCCATGTCAAAAGTCTCATTAGTGACATAAAATACAAAGAATCACTGGAGCAAAGTGCTTCCCAGTAAGTCAGAGCAGAGATGCGGATCTAACTAAGTGATGCCATAGTAAACTGCATCATGCTTTTTTTTACGATTAATTAACTTATACGACAGGTATAGAAATGGAACCATGGTTTTCAGTGTAAGAACCTAGCATAATGACAATAGTGTTTGATTTGAGAAACAGGAAAACCTATTAGGGCATTTTAGCTTAATAAGCATGCTGATTTGGTTGTAACTCTTCCCTTCATTTCCAGGTGTTCTGTCTGCTTCTTAATGCCATGACCCAAGTGCATTTGGTACTTTCTCTGTTCCCAATTATCCTGTTTGTTTTTATTAACTACAATTACCTTTTTAATAGTATGTATTTGTAATGAAATTTCTACTAAATCATTCAAATATGACCCATATTTAACTTCAATGAACATGAATTATGAATATAAAATACACAAAGGTCTCACAGGAAACCAGGCTGCTTAGGAAATTACAGAGAAATAACTTTGTAGGGCATTAAGGAATTTTCTTACATCACTGTAAAACCTGCTATATTGTTCTACTGGCTTGTGTGTGGCTGGTTCTTGCATGTTATTTTAGTAAGATGTATTGTTGGGTTTTATGTTAGAAATAAAGTAGCAAAGAGAAGGGTTGTTATTTTATGTATTGCATTATTCTGATAAATGCCTAAAGCTACTTTAATGTCTAGTATATATATATAATGTAATATATACATAAAAGAAAATTATAATTCACATAGACTCATTTATTCTGTTTTATTTCTCCATTCAGGGTCTTTGTGATTCCTTTGATAGTATAAACTGTGAAAAAAAACAAAAGCTTTCTAAATTGGATAAATGGAAATAAAGACAGAAAAATCTTATACTTCAGTTGAATTGGTTTATCGCAGTCATCACGTATTTGTATACCTTTTTCAAGTATGAACTTCAGTGTTAATGTCTCCCAAATACACAACCATTTTCTCCAACTACTGTAACACAACTACTGTAGCAAATAGTAGTAAACTATTGATTAATATGAAATAATTTTAGAAAATATTGTTAATTTCACAGAGAACAAAAAAAAAGTGTTTGCGATGGATTTGATTGACACCTACAAAGAAGAACAAAACTTGTGACAGTATCAATAATCCATAATGAAATTAATACAAAGTTTAATACGTTAGCACTGCGCCCGTGATCTTTCGTGGTGTCAGTTCTACGTGACCTAGTGGAGAGGGTTTTAAGGAGTACTTAGTACTCAAGTATAAACATTGCATTCGCATTGTACAGTATAATTTTTCTTTTATTATTTTCTCAATCTGCGTTTCAACCAGCAGGAGCCGCTGCAGAATAAAATTAATCGTCGAGATGAAAAAGTATTTTCTAATAGAACTTAAAAACGGGGAATATGTATACAAAACATTTTTTTCTAATTAAACATAAAGCTTTATTTTTAAACAAGTCCTTCTCCTTCTGAAAAAAGTGTTAACTATATTAATGGGGTTATTTACCTGTCGTTTAATTGAGTTATATATCTTCCTCAATTTGCAGAACGCTGACATGCTAAAAATAAAGATTTAAAGTATTGTTTAGTTTTTCTGCCTATAACTTAAATGTTAGCCATCTATATTGCGCAAAAGCTTCTGAGATACTGATATGATTATGTCTAGTGCGTTTTATGCTTTGTGTTTTTATATTGTCTCACTTTTCATTTTACTCTTCTTTCTATAGGACACTATTAAAATATTGGCTGAGACAAAATGCTTTATATGTTCTTTAGTGGGGTTAAACTAAATAACCAAACGCAGTATTTTACATAAATGTTATTTATTAACAATGTGTTTGAACTTCTTTACACACACCATAGATCAAAATGTGCATTTTAGAACGACTTGAAAATGCTATATTGCTATATATTGCTATATTACTTTTAATTATATTATTATCGTATTATTATATAATTATAATTATATTATTGTCGTCTAAATAAAATCGAAAATAATTTCAAAATGCAGTATAATGAAACCAGTTATAATGCATTCTGTTATTGCACGGATGTGTAGAGTTTGTGCGTTCGTTGTATTGCCGCAAATATTTGTATACAAACGTGCAATAACAGAATGCATTATAACTGGTTTCATTATGATAGATGAAATTACAGTATGTTATATTTTTATGATGCGTTAAATATATTGGTAAACATACTGTAATTCAATCTATTAGTTTTATCCTCTAATTTGTAGGCGCCAATTCCAACGTCTCTTAAAAAAATCAGCAGTGGATAAAAAAGTAAAATTAATATCCTTTGTTCAAAACCTTTTAACCTATGACAGTAACATGAAAGTTAGTACATATATGTATTTTTAACTTTAACGTTAAACAAAAAGGCATTTAAGGCAATAGCAAGCTATCGTTTTGTTAAAATGTTATATATATATACATTCCAGAGAATATGAGAATAATGTTCATTTTCAGACTTTTATGAAAATAGCACGGAAATATATTTAAGCTTGTGATTTCACTAGAAAATGTCACGAAGTAGAGCTCTTCATTTTTATTTTTTACTTAACTTTCTTTCTGAACTTTGACTTCCTGAACTCTTGTTATTGATTATGTCAAATTAACTGACCTAGCACATTATATATATCCTATAAAAATCCTGTAGCTGAATCTTAATTCGCTGAAGAAGATTAAAGGATAAGTAAGGTTTTTTCATATATTTATTTTAACAGCATCCGTCAATCCTGGAAAGGGCAAACACGTCAAGGAAAAACCTAATGTTAATGCTCTTCTTTTATAAATCAGTGCGCTGTTAACTACGTCGCCGTGTTGTTTAAATATTATGGTGTGAAACAATGAAAGGAGATTTGAACGTTTTAATAAGTAACATAACCAATTACCACGTTTTACAACCGAAGCTTGGAAGAGCAATCGCGTTGTTATCACGCTTTTACAACTGCTTGGATTACTAAGAGATGTCATACTATTTAGTATTACTGTAATGTTACCAGTGTTGGCAGAAAGAAATGCAAAATGGGGGGAACGATTAAATGCCACAAAGCAGTATTTTATTAAGACAACTTGAACTTGACCAGCAACAATTGATAAAGTATCCTTTCCCAGACCTGTAGGGAAACGCATAGTACGCAGGTAATGGCCATTACCATAGGGGGGAGCATGGCTGTAGCCGTTTTATGATATGTTAGTCACTCTTCGTCAAATCATCCAGTTTACATAATGTGATTCATTACGTTATTCCGAGATAATTTCTAACTGACGTAAACACATTACGTTTTAAAAGTCAAGGAAAATCATGTCACAAAGCACATATTAAACAGTTAATGTGAGGTTGTAACAGTAAATATACATATATGTGGGTTTTTTTTTAATCTAGCCCGTACCTTTGTAACACACACGTACTATGCAGGTATACACAGTTTCGTGAAAGAATGGAAATAAAGCGGGGTTGACCTATACGGATTCAGAGTTGTTTAACCAGCGGCGTGTGCATTATCCGTTTTGTAAAATACATGTTGTGAGCGCGTGTGTGTGTACACGCGCTGCCAGATGCCATAGTAATTCGGTTACTTTAAACTGCACGAAAGAAAGACCCGTTTTCTGCCAGAGTTTGTAGTGCGGCTTACAGCGGTGCGGTCGAATGTCCTCGGAGACAAATCCGAAAGAGCTCTGGCCTGCAGACACATTAGGCCGAGCTCTCCTTGTGGGTGGGACTCGTTGAAAAACTGGGGAGGTTAAATACATAAAATGGGTGGATCCCATTCCTAGCCCTGGCACTTCAGCTCGATCAGGTTAGCTTCATTCCATTCTGCGAAAACCGAAAGCGTACGTTCTGTCCCGGCTTTATGGAAGAGTTTTCTCCACATGCAACATTTTGGTAAAACCGTGAAACAAAAAACCTTTACCAGAATCCAGTTTTCAGCCTTCCTACAACATGACCAGTGTTTTACAGCAGAGGAATTGGTGTAACTATTTTTATTAAAAAAAAGAGTTGGACCTCGAAGATGCAGGATTGGATGTTTGTTGTTTAAAGCATCATTCTTTTAAAGGCGGAATGAATCTGGACCGGATACCAGAAGCCGTGAGACCCCCGCCACCTCGGGACATGGCCACTACCTTTCACTTGCCGAGAACGTCAGGCACCAAGCGCGAAACTCTGGAAAATTCGAGCAGCGAATCATCAGATACCGAAATAGCAGGTACAAAATACTGTAATTTCTGTATGATACTAGTTAATAACTACTGTTACGTTCGATTGCTGTCATTAGTGCTTTTCCCAAAGCACTTCAACACGTTTATGCATATTGAACGCTTCTCCCTGGAGTGTGCCTTTTAGTGTAGGAATAAAATTGGGTTGAAGCACAAAGAATACAATTGCATTTCCTCTGTCAATTATGAGCCGGTGCAGTCATAAAAAATAGTAGGCCTGTAATTTAAATCCAACACCAGGCGAGCCGTTACTGAAAGACTACATGATTAAAAGAAAAGTGTTTCATTGAAGTGTAGTTTTAGGGTGACTTAAATTTAATAACAGTACCAGAACTACAGAGCTTCCCATTTCTAAGAGATTCCCGACGGCAGTACATAATCAAAGCAATTGTTACTGTGTTGTTTTAATCTGTCCTATATTTCTCGCTGCTTCATTTGAAATCAATTGGGTTGAAAAGGTACAAAAATGTGCTTAAATAAGCATTTTCTATTCAATAATGTCGTAAGAAATTTTAATTTAAAAGAATTCATTTCAAGTTAAATCATTTTATATTAAGAAGTTTATTCGCAATAGTTACAGGAGACATTCCATAAAAATAACAAATAATTGGTCTACGATCATTTGCTACATATGATAAATTTGCTCTCTGAAATTGGACGATTATAAATGTTAATTAGAGCGGCTACATCCAAATGGATTCTATAACAAACATCAAAATTGTAAACTTTGCATTAAACATGGACACTTTGGACAGATATTAAATCTACAGTACACCACCTTATGTTTTTAACATATGAACTGAAATGCAAGATTTGGTTTTCGAAGTCTGATAATTACACTGATGTTAATGCTTTTAGGATTCATGGGATAAGCTATCATTTATGATTAATTCTAAACTGTGGATATCTGTGGTAAGGCAACTTCTCGGAAATGTAAAGCTGTATGGAGCGTTCATTGCATAGAGAAGTCCCATTTTTAAAAGCAAACAAGATGAATAGCATATTTCTAAGACCGCACATAGTCAAGAGTTCAGATTTTTTAAACAAGATGAGGCTCAATTTTAAGCAGAAACCGGTCTCCCACGCTAGATCGGGTTAATGTGGTTTTGTCCTTAAACAGACATTTTTCGCTTAAATGTTAACATTTTATTAAACATTTTTCTCTTGTCTGGCCATGATTCCATAACCTTTTCTCAGAGAAGAACGTTTAAAAGTGAGCAATGATGTTTGTTTGTTAATATGTGAATGTTTCACTTGGGTTTCTTAACTCATCCATTCTCTACAGGTCTATAGCGAAATAATCAGTAACTGGGATGAAGTGAACATCGATTTCAAGTATGCAGCTGTGGTTTTTGATGAGCTTTTAACAATTAGTCGCATTTTCGTTCCGTAAACGCAAATGTACGAATTATAAAACTAATGTTAAACCAGCAGGTTTAATGTCTACTTTTTAATAATATCATTTGAGCAGTTGGAGTGAACGGCATCATAACAGTACAGTTGTATTATATAGAATTTTGTGTGCTTTGTCTTTTAAAATCTTTGTAAACAACAATTTTCAGTTATCCTTCTTAAAATTTTAATTTCATTTTATTAATTATGACTTTCTTAATTTTTGTTGTTCGCTTAGAAGACGCCCTTAGAGCGACTTACATTCCGTATATGAAATTTACATTAGGTTAGTAGCAATCATGTATAATCATGTCAAATAAATTATGAAAAATATAAAATATAGCAAAAAGAATACTGGAAAAGAAGCAGTATCCTACTCGTTCTTCATATTTAAGTGAAGAACAGATTTATTCGTAACGCAGATTTTGAATGACTTTGCGATTTACTTCGGACTACATTTTGTGATCATCACCCACTTCAAATTAAACGAGCCGCACACGTCTTCGAGAAGTCACAAGGTGTGTGCATGTATTTCCATTCGTACAGAGAAAGAACGGAGCGTCGAGCGTAGAAGCGACGACGGGAATCCCGAAGATCCCAGCAAAAAGAAAAAACAGAGGAGACAGAGGACTCATTTCACCAGCCAACAGCTACAAGAGCTTGAAGCCACTTTCCAGCGGAACCGCTACCCAGACATGAGCACGAGAGAGGAGATCGCCGTGTGGACTAACCTCACCGAGGCCAGAGTGAGGGTAAGCCTTTCAATTTGTCTTGTGTGTAGCGCACCAGCCCTTTCATTGTATATGAAACGTGTCAAAAAGACGGAAAGAACTTAAAGGCTAAGCAAAAACTACTTGGTTTCATAAATATTTGCTGTTTTACTACATACACAAATCACCTTATACTATAGGTTTTATCACAGGCTTTTTTTTAGCAGAAAAGATGTGTCATTCCTACTGTTAGTTTTATAAATAAAAACAAATGCCTGTATCTAGCGTAGCTGATGTAGACCTACACGAAAACAAAACTAGTCATCTAGTTTTTTGACTTCATTTGCTGGTCTTTGCATAGGCCTAGAGGTCTAGAAAAGGCCCGAGGAACCGCCTAAAAGCGTTTCAAACGAGACACGCACAGACAGCAGCAGTTTTCGAAACCCCTGAAGTTTCTGCTGCTAATTTTCGTTGGCTTGAACGTGAGGCGTTGGTTGACGCACAGGAAAGTTAAAGTAGATTGACTTTTGTTGTTTTTTATTTGTTATCGATGCTTTGAAATGCTCACTCAAAGGTTAACTCACAGTCTGCTCGTATTTCACTTAGTTTAAACAAATACGCAGAAGGCCTAAATTAGTTTTATTTGTCAATCTGGGTTTGCAATGGCATAAAACGAAAAGTCGCTTCTTTGGACTTGTTGCGTAATCAAGTAAATTATAGTAATAATAGTAATGGTAATAATGATAATGTAAACAGTGGAGACGCCTACTTAGTGAGGTTTGTAACTTCGGGTTCTTTTTACATTTTCGCACACTGCTTTCGAGGAAATAGCAGGTGGAACAAAATCTCAGAACACGCGTGTTTAAATCTCAGAATGGACCTCTTTCTCTAGGTTAAGAAGCCAGGGTATCGACTTCACCAGCATGACTGGGTAGCTTGTTCCATACTCCCATGCCCCTTTGGTTAACACAGGTTATACAGTATGTTTAACAAGAGATTAAAACACCAAACTGAGTTCAGTAACTGTGGCTTTGAATATATTTAACCGAAGGAAACGGTTTGGGTAAGCCTCAAAAGGAGATATGTACAGTATGAATAAATTGTTACAGAGCTAAAAAAGTCTTTGTTTCTGCTGCTGTTTTTGTTCTTTGTCAATGTTTATTGGCTTAGATAATCTATCATACTAAACCTTTCAAAAAGCTTTTATTGTGCGTGATTAAATGTGCAGAGCGCAGAGGGGTTATTCGAACACCAAATATGTTGCTTTTAAAACAATATATTATTTAAGACATGTATATGTAAACATTTTATTTAGTGGTCTATAGGCGGTACTTAATGCGGCTTATGCATTCGCCAAATAAAATGTAGCCAGTATTATTTTTTTTCTCAAAGTCAAATTTATTTTAAAGTAATTAAGATGTTGCAGTTACATCTCGGGAGGTTCTGCTTCAATCATTTTGTTTTATCCCATGATAAAGAATATAAAGTGAATTTAAATAATTATTTGTAAACATCATGCTCTGTCCTGAAATGTTGAATGGATCACAGCTGAAATAAGTATTTTCATTTCATAGAGCATTTTCATTCGTGCGTAAATTCGGACACGCTTCAACTGTATTAAACGAACTGCATGTATTTCAGGCAGTTTATTATTTTTATTAGTATTATTATACAACATTAGACACAAATAGACATTAACTGTTACAGTAAAAAGTGCTTTTAGTTATGTCAGATAGTTTTACAACGTATTTTCTCACGACATCGATTTTTGTCATGATTTTGATTATTATTAAACTACTGTACATAAATTATTATTATTGCTGTTGTTGAAGGTCGTTCGAGCATCGTTAGCTTCCAGGCGTTTTACAGTAATTTTATATATATTTAGTAGACGGTATTTGAGACTTATATTGTCTGTATATAATAAAATAACTCCAAGAATTACACCGAGTTCGATCTCAATTTTGTTTTACATGTGTCGAACTGTACACGGTAAAATGCTTGATAGGCTTCGTGTTAACAAATAATTTAAAGCACATTAAGTGTAGGGCTGTGGGACTATGTGGTTTCACATCTGCACTTACGTTCATCGCCCTCATTGTTTATTTACCTATTCGCTATTAATTGACTTGATACGATGTTGAGAGAAAACCCAGGTGAGTAGATACGCCTGTGTAACCATTGTTATTTGTTCTGGGAGTTTGTGTATTTGTTTCTAGTTTTTTATGACTGTGCAACCTTTCAACACAGGCTACCACTTTCCCATTCGTCCACTAGGTGACCTGTAATGTTTTTCAAAGGTTAAAACGTTCTGATTTCGCCTTCAATTTCTACTGTAAAATGGGAACCCTTCAACATTTTTTCAAGCCGAGTTTTGTTGCGGCTATAAATCTGTTTTATTGCATTATCAAAATATCTCCCTTTATTCAAATTGATACTGTGATTTTTACTCGTCTCCACCAGGTGTTGAAAAATAAATTATCCAAAGCTTAAATGTTATGTGATTTCTAGTGAAAAAGGGAGTCGGCCTAGTGTGAGAAATGATGTATAAACCATCGTCAAAATGTTAGATTTGGATAAGTCATTATTTTCTAGGTAGGCCTAGATACGAACATTGTGCATATGCTCCTACCGCTCATAAAATTAAAAATTGTAGGAGAAAATAATGTCTGTTTGTGTATTTTTTAGGTGTGGTTTAAAAACCGTAGAGCGAAGTGGAGAAAGCGCGAACGAAATCAACAAATGGACCTGTGTAAAAACAGCTACCTTCCCCAGTTCAGCGGACTCGTGCAGCCTTACGACGACATGTACCCTGCCTACACGTATAACAACTGGACAAACAAAGGCCTGGCTCCCGCTCCCCTGTCCACCAAGAACTTCACCTTTTTCAACTCCATGAGCCCGCTGACTTCGCAATCCATGTTCTCGGCGCCAAATTCTATCTCCTCTATGAATATGCCACCTACCATGGCCCACACCGCTGTACCGGGTATGTCGGCTTCAAGCTTGAACAACATCAGCAGCCTAAACAACATCAACAGTTCTTCAATCAATTCAGCTATGTCTTCACCCGCTTGTCCTTATGGACCTCCCGGTTCCCCATACAGCGTTTACAGGGACACTTGTAACTCGGGCCTGGCGACTTTAAGACTGAAATCCAAACAGCACCCCACTTTTGGATACAGCGGGTTGCAAAGTCCTGGATCTAGTCTAAACGCCTGCCAGTACAACAGCTGATACAGCCGGTCTAGCTCATACAACAAACTAGATTCCTGCGGATGCGGACCTGCGTGTGGCACAAAAGACAACTAAACTGGATTAGTTGCAATTATTTTCATATGGATTATGCGGGTTGCATGTGTTTACTTATAAACTTGCACAACAATTTAAATATCCATATTATTGGATCTCCTACAGGTGAAAGACTAATAACACTGCAACATTGTATAAAGAACTAAAAAGGACAGAGGCATGTTTTTCTCTTCGGCTTTGAAGAAATATTGACAATTTAACTGAAAATAATTTTTAATATTGAATTGGGAAAATATTTTAAAAAGAAAGGCAGGAAATGCAAAATGGTAGAAGATTAACTATGTAATTTGTATATAAACTTGTATGCTGTTACCTTTGTGTTTTGACCCCATTATAATGCGCAGGAAATGCATGGTTGTGTTTTACGGTCAAGATGAAGCGTCTTTAAACTGTAAAACCAATTTAACTTTATATTTTTACTCTGGAGCGGTTTTCCCAATACGAAACATTTTTTTAATAGAAAACAGCATGCTTTACTCAGTGCAAGGTGATTTGTATAAATTGATATTAATGTAAAAAAATAGAAGCGAGTCAACTATTCTGTATCCTAAAGGTGATTGATAAAATATCTGCATGTATTTATGGTAATATCTGTCTTAATAAAGTACTGCAGATAACGTTTTAAGATACTCGTTTTTGAAGTGGGAATCGCATCGTTGTACATTAGAACTTGCAGCGTTTTGCAGCTTCGTTTGTAAGCGTATGCAAAGGTAGGCTTAGTGCACAAATACCGTCGTCAATGAAAAATAGAAAAATAGATTTTTAAAACTTGTTTTAAATATCGTTGTTGAGCAATAGAATAACCAATAACTTATTTTTAAAAATACAGTTTGAGTGGAACTATAAGAGGTACTGAAAAGACGAATGAGATATTTTTTTGTCTCGTAGATTTTTTCTGCGTTCATAAATGCTACGTATTTTAAATATAATTTTTCCCAAATTTAACTTTGAAATGTTACTTTCAAAGCTTAATTAAGGGAACAGAAAACACCTCTTTCGCTTATTTCTTATGAAAACTGAAACTTGACTACTAAAACCGATAACATTCCTATATCAAATCTAACTCAGATTTCAAACAGACTAGAAAATGGGTTTAAATAATGCATTTAGGAAACTCAAATGGTAAACCCGTGTGTTAAACATATGTCCAACGCAAATTTTGTGTTGGAAAGCGGACATATTTACGGGGTGCAGGCTGGGTTTTATTGAGTTTATTGCAAATTTGCGTATTTTCGGACACCAAAGCACAGTGTTTGCTTTTAAAAATACTAAACAGAATATTTTAAGAATGGGAAGATTTTACATTCTTGCTTAACTGAAAAAATATCGAAGGAATGGAAAAATGTTCATGCTTTTATGCTTGTGAACACTTCAAACTATACATACTGTATACAAACACATTATCTAGATTAATAAAACAAGATGATTAATTCCCAGACATTTAAGGAACACGTTTAGCTGAAACGGTTTTCATTCAAACGAAGATGCGAATCATTGATCTCAGCATTTTAACTGCTGTGTACGTCTCATATCAGCTAACCAAATACCTGAGGGTTTCACGAAAATCTTTCGCCTTGCTCACTGTCACGACAAGTGTGTATTGGCTTTGTTTGCTTCGGTACTCGAGACTGGACAGTGTAAACCATTAACTATCTAGAACCAAAGTCTGCAGATCCTCGATCAACACAACAAAAAAGCGCACAGACGCCATTAAACGTCGATCTATAAGCTATTGTCTGCTTGTACATCTCTAACATGTCCTCTATGGTCTTATTAAACTCTGATTGTGTGTCAGGCACATCCCTCGAATACCCTTTGCTTTTGTTTGCTGTGGTCACTGTAGGAGAGACGAGCTCGACCCTACCTGCTCCAGGGAAGAAACTGGATTTTTGTAATAGATAGGATTTCAGTTTTCTGGGATTAAGGTGATTTCAGGGGCCGAAAAATAGGGAGGAGAAAGCAGCTGGGAGGCATTAAAGAAAAAACTCCAGTCGACATTTGTAACTTTGGAGACAGACGTTGCAACGTAACATTTTACTGAAATTTGTGCAGCAACATGAGATATATTTTACTCGTCAATAGTACCTTCAATTTTTTTTGTCAATCAAAAATCATTTAAATAAGTCGTGAAAATATCATAAAGCGATTTTACCCAAGGAACCCAGCCTTTAAATTTAAAAGGTAAAAATAATTTCTATTTGATATATACTTCAAATTGGAATTATGTGGATCGATGGACTTTGTTTTCAGGGGAACTTGGGATTTTCATGTTGAGTTAAAAAGAAAACTATGCAGTTTCATTTGAAAACCGTAAAAAAGTACATTGTGAATTCATACTTGTAAAAAATATTTTCGATATAGGTCAGAAGGTTTTGCTCTTGAAACGTTCATTAGTCTCTTTTGTAAACTGTAATACAATACTCTCAATAAAAACACATAATACATAATAATAATACCCATCACATATAATAAACACAGTATATGAGATTTCAATTAATAAGTTTTGCATGAGTTTAAAAATAATACAAGCCCAATGCCAGCATTCTATTTGCAACTAGAAAA
The DNA here is from genome assembly GCF_059453375.1 of Lepisosteus platostomus. Classification (NCBI taxonomy): domain Eukaryota; kingdom Metazoa; phylum Chordata; class Actinopteri; order Semionotiformes; family Lepisosteidae; genus Lepisosteus; species Lepisosteus platostomus. The sequence goes on from NC_142623.1 coordinate 26,796,080, forward strand.
TGCTGTCTTTTTTGTTGCATTTTGTACTGTTGCTGGTGAATGTTATACTATAACAGGATACCGTTTACAAACAGTTACGTGGTTTTGTGTAGACTGTGTCTCAGTCTAGAACTGGCTGCTGGGAATTTTTGAGCTATCAAGCATGACGTTGAAATTTCATTGTTTGTTTAAGTTGTTTTATGACTACAGTAAAAATGGAAAACCACGAGCTCTTATGGAAACTGTCAAGGGTGGAGAAAAATTGAGATATTCATAAATGAAGGCTCTGAATGAAGTTACCCTTTTTCCTCCTTCCCACTTTATACGCGCACCCAAACGTACGTGCGCGTAGTCATATAGTACATACACTGTAAATGCAGCACAAGCGTTGGGTTTCTGCTTCAGCGTAATTGGACACTTGAACTACAAAGGCCTTGCACGTACGTTGATAAAATGCTATTTTAGAAGTCTGCATGAAGAAATAATCTATCATCTAAAAGTAATTGCCACTGCAGTGTCTCATTTCGAGTGACAGAAAAAGCCGTAAATTATGGTATAATGTGGTTTATAGCAATTACGCAAATGGGCTTGAGATAACAACTTTATAGAGCTTTAGTTATTGGCCCCTCACTCAGTGCCAAGCTTTGACTCACACTTCATTAACCACATAATCAATGTGTAGTATCTTTCTTATAATACTGTACCAACCTTTCATATCTGAATTATTGACACATTAAAGTACTATTAATGGCAACAGGCTACTGCTCCCAGTGCCTTTTGTACATTATATATATCCGCAAAACTTTGTACAAATTTGTTACATTTTACAAATACTATTCCTGTGCTTCTTATCCAAAACTACTAAATATAATATTTTTCATGTAGTACAGCGGTCTAAAATTTAGTTCCTGCAAGGCCTAGTGTCTTCTGTTTTTTGTTTTACTAGAGCTCTTGGTACACAGTTGTTCTTATTATTTATAACTAACAGGAGAAAAATGCAGACCTGTATTTTTTTACACACAGAATTATGGGAATCCACCATGTTTTGAAACCACTGCTATCCCATCCTCCATGAAGAAATGGATGGAGGAGATTCTTTTATCAATTAACTTTGAGCAACAAAACAAGCCAGGTAGGCCCAATGGCCTTTTATTTGTAGCATTTTATTATGTTCCAGTCGTCTGACCAGGCTCCGACAGTTTTACAGGTAGCTACCCCATTAATGATGTGAATGTTTTGAGGAATCAACAATAAAAAACCTTAAGGAAGAATCCTATGTTTGTCTAAGAAAATAATTACGAGAATTGTTTCAATGATTACTAGTAATGGAACAAAACCCAAAGGAAACTTGACTTTCCAGGAATGGAACTAGGAAAATGGAACACTGAATTTGAATTCCCTTATCCAAGAGTATGTCATTATGACTTTTCGGACAAAACAACACAGCCTCTGTTAAAAGAATTCTATGTAAACGTACTGTATTTGATATATTACATTACCAGCTTGCTGTGGTGGGTACACAAAATCACTCTGATAGTCAAATTTAGCGCAAATTTAATACATTATATAATGTGATGCGTTAATAAGTGATTGCGGGACTAACAGATTCTAGTTCCCAGTGCACATTTTGCACGCCAACCCAAACAAAGTAACACAAATGACAAGTGCTGCTTTTATTTGCTTCTGTGAAAACAGAGGTTCAACTTCTTCAGGATTCCACTAGTTTGTTCATTTATCCTCAAGGATTTTTGCCTTTTTCTCCCCCTTTGCTTGACGCAAGTCCTCTTCCAAAATCTGACTCAATACAAAGGCAGTTTCAAAATAAAGCTGCTGCAACCTGAAAGGAATGATCAATCAGATTAACTTTATGATTTTGTATTCACTCCTATCTTTATGGGTTCACTAACAATGAAAATATGTGTACTTTTCAAACAAAGTAGCCATTTCTATCTGAGGTATTTATCTCTTACAAGGAAGACAATAAAGGAAAGAAATTTACTTATATCAGAAAATGGTGGAAATAAGTCTTAATGGACAATTTTTGAATCAGGAAATAATCATTTTTTTACTCTTTTGGGTAAAGCTGTGTACACTCAGGTTTACATTGCAGACCATACAAAATGTCATATCAGGTACAGCTTTTCTTCTATAATAACTGAGGTCAATTTAAATCTATCTTCTATCTAAAACCTAATACACCTTTTACTAGGACTTGTAAAAGTGCCTCAGATAAAAATAATTGTGTAGATGATTATTTTAAAATAAAGGTTTAATTTACAATAATTAGATTAAATATTAGAGAGGAAACCAGGTAAAATGCTTGCATCCAATGAGTGCAGAGATGCATAGAAACTGTATGTTTAATACTACTTTAAATTCACACACTTATAATGTGAAAGAGATAAAAGAATTATCTCTACTAATTTTTGTATTCCTAAACAGTACATTTTCAGTTCAGTTGGAAGTAAGGAAGGGGCTGGAAATAATCTACTTAAAAGCTGATTGAAGAGGTCAAAACATTTGTTACCAATCTTCTAAAAGGCACTGATATTTATAAAATATTTTCTCTGAACACCATTTAAATGCCATCATTAGGACAGTATTGTTAGCATAATTCAATTAACTTAAATTACAGAACATTTTAAAGCACGGCTGAAACAGATCTGCAATGTACAATGTGGCTGTACTGGAGAATGATTAATCCTTTGCATGCATCTGCTTGTGGAATGTGAATTACACTATTGTACCGAAAATGGTATCCCACCTATTTAAAGTATTGTCCTGATGATCCAGAGATGCTAAGTAGATATCTATGAATGACATGCTTGTACAAAGATCTTCCATAACCATGTAATCAGTGCACCGCAACGATTTTTTGAACTGCTCCACCAGCATGCTGAAATCTTTATGGTCGTTGCTTGTCTACAGACAAAAAACAAGGAAGGAGATCTTTGCAATATGATTTTTTTTGTCTGCAGTTAATAAAAGTCCTAAGTACCCCTTGCTGTTATGTTATCTTTAAACATTTTAAAGGATATATCAATATATTGGAAAAATTAAATAACAAACTCATTAAGGAATTTAACACAAATAAGAAACTAGTTTAAAACGCAAACCCCATGGGATCTTGAATGAAGACAAGTAGTCAAACAAGTAGTAAATTATCTGCATCAGTACAATTATTATCTGCAAAGTATCTCTTTAAATCTACAGTACATAAGAATAGCGCTTAAACACTTATGCACACATTTAAGCTTTTTATGAAGATTTCTTAATTTTCTCACACCCTTTGTAATTTGTGATAAGGACGAACCCCTTACTTTATACTGTACCATTTATTTTATTTTATTTTTTATAAAGTCTGTGCAATAACTTAACAAAGGAAATGGAAATTGTTTTCACTTTGCCCTTAGAAAACAATTGGATTCAATTTTCGAATGTTGAGAACTTTGAAAGTTTGAAAGCTGTGGTGTACGTGATCCTTCCTGTCTAGTCCTAAAGACCCACGTGGCTTTGAATGAGCTGTCTGACTTCCTCCTGCTGCCTCTGCAGGATTGCCTGCTTCTTCTGCATGAGTGAGGCTTCTCGTTCACTCTGTACCTCCTTCTCAAAGCTCTTTGTCGAATGCTGCACATTGAAAATTAAAAACTTGAATAGACTTTTGATTCCTTATATGACAATCTTAGATAATCAAGAGATATGCATAGACATAAAAAATGCATCCAGATACCTGCTTACAGATGGGGAAGAGTAAGCTTTTTGCTTCCATTTGTAGCATAACAAAACAAAAAATATGTTGCTTTATGTACAATAGTCTCAAAAATAATTCATATGCCTGAAGAACAGCAATATAAAGCTGACATAGCTACAGAATTTATTAATTAATATGTAATATAAATGTATGAACAGATGTACTGGGTATATTAATTAAATTAATTACTATGAAAGTAATTAAATTCCTAAATACATAATGTAAATATTTATTCAGTGCCTGTAAATATATTGAAAATACTGTACATATATATTGAAAACACTGTACATTTCATTCTATAAAATTCTAAAATTAGTCATTAAATGTAATAATTTTAGCCATCTGAAACATTCACTAAGTCTTAGAAATTGTATACAAGCTTGTGGAAGCTAACTTCATTGCCACTGGGTATAAAAGGAGACTGATCTGAAGTAAAATGGATATATATATATAATCTCATAAAATCTACGCAGCTATACAAATCCATGAAAGATCTCCATTTCAACTGTGGCACCCATCTTCAAGAATCTCAATGAGAGATGGTCAATGAGATGGTTGCAATCTCACCAGGAAGAGGATGTCAGGAAGTTTTACCCACATAGTCTCTCAGTTAAGTGGTTTAGGAAGATATCTCACACCTACTGGCCACAAACAGGGAATCTAATAAAAATGGCATCATCAGGAATGTGTCCATGACTACTATTTGAATAATGGGGCCCTGTGAATCTGATGTGTGTAGTAGAGCTCTATGACAACATTATAGAATTTACTCAATTTTAACAGCTAAATGACTCCCAACTCAAATGAAACCACATGACCTGGTAAGGTGAAAAACAGATTGGGTTTTTGGACAGTTTGACCTAGGGTGTGGCAAGCAGAGAAAGGTAAAACATGGAAAAGGATGTCATCCGTTGTGTAAAGATGAGAAATGAAATAGTTCTGTTTCAGTGTTGTGTTGGATCCTCTGGTTCTGCTGTCATCGTGAGGACTAAAAGGCAAACAGATTCCACAGTTTACCCAGACATATTAGCCACAAACCAGTGCCTTCTGCCATAAAACTAAAGCTTATTACAAAATGGTGTGAGCGGAAGATAGCAGACCCCATGTGCAAACTGCTCAGCTTGTAAGGGGTGGGGGAGGGGACAGGTTAATGAATAGAAAGCCGAGGAGATAAGAGATTAACACAGATTAACACTTAAATTTGGGGCAATATATTTACTGCCACAGGGAAATATATTAGCATCATTATTCTTCATAATTGATATTGATGATTTAGATATTTAGATTCTGGTATAGTTAATAAACTAGTCAGGTTTGCACACTATACCAAAATAGGAGAGCATATAAATGGCAAAGGATGGTTAATCAGAGTTAAACAAAATTCAAAACAGGGCAAAAATATGGTGGATGACACTTAAAACATACAAATGTGGAAATATTCTTAAAATACTATATATGTAGTTGGTGGGGCGGCACATTGGCACAGTGGTTAGCTCTGCTGCTTCACAGCATTGTGGCGCTGGATTGAATTCCTTGGGTGCTGTCTGTGTGGAGTTTGTATGTTCTCCCCATTTTCACATGGGTTTCCTCCAGGTGCTGAAGTTTCCCCCCACAGTCCAAAGACATGCTGTTAGGTTAACTGGTTTCTGGGAAAATTTTCCCTGGTGTGAGTATGCTGTGTCTGTGTTTGTGTGTGCCCTGAGATGGACTGGCGTCCTGCCCAGGATGTACCCTGCATTGTGCCTATTACTTGTCGGGATAGGCTGCAGCTACCCTGTAACCCTGTACTGAGTAACGTGGTTACAAAATGGATGGATGAATGCAGTTTTGACCAATGTTATTTTTATACATACAAATGTGAAACTCTTACCAGTGTCAACTTTTAGTTGCAGTTTTGTCTATTAAAGGAAACTATTTTTTTTTCATGGGACTGAGTAAGTAGCATAGGAAAGTGGTAGTACTGTAAAATGCCAACAACTCAGTAGGGATAGTATAGAAAAACAGTGGAAGAAGCTATATGGAACACCAGCTATGGAAGCCGAGGACAGATTCTCTTGTCATTGGGCTGCATCTTTAACAGTTTGAAACCAATGAGGAGTTGGTACAGAGCCATAAAAACATTACAGACTGAATAAGAGAACTATAAATAAATAACCACAAACCTTGCAAACTGCTTTTGAAAAGAAAATGTAAGAAAAATAGTCCCTTTAGCTGTTAACTATAACATGCATTCTGTTCAGAAGACATGTTGTTTACTATATCCAAAGCAACTTATTTGTTGTTATTTGTTAAGTACAGAAGTACTTTTGTTCATTGTAATGTGCCCCGAGATAGGCTCCAGCTCACCCTCGACTTTAAAAGTGGATGATGCAGTCAGAAAATGGATGGATGGAAGAAATGGATGCCTGGTTTTAAAGTTCATCTGGATGCAATTATCAGAAGGGCCACATCTGGCTCCTCAGTTAGTTGCTGTAAAATCAATTATTTTTTTCTAATTCAGGAGTGCAGCTAACGGAACTTAAGTCTTTTAACTTTAGGCCTAACAAAACCAACAACCCCTTTCCTAAATGCATTTTACAGCACGACCCCACCACTGAAAACCAAGAACTGAACATACGTGAATTTCCATTATGACCACTCCAATGAACATGTTAAAGAAAATGAAATATCCAAGCAAAATGAAAACGATCGTAAAAGCCCGACTGGAAGTAAAGCCCAAATCATCCAGGCGTTTCTGCAGATCTGTCCAGCCATCAACCTGGAAAGACATAAAAAAACAATTAAACAAGCTGAACACATGTTCTTTGTATTTTCATCCACTGTATTATAATTGGAAAATACTTATGAGGTCCGAGAATGTCCTTGGTAAACCTTATTGTGGCATTAAGCCTCCCTGTTTGTTTTTAGAAAATAAAGGTTTATCACAAGTATCACAAGTATACTTTTTGTGCTGAAAGGTGACTTGCTATTGTTTATTTAAATTACTAATGCAAGAAATCCCTCAGCACTGATGGCCTCCATTATGGAAACACAAGATAGGGAGTTTTAATCAGCCAATTTGGACCTATTCGGTGTATATCTTAGTCTTGGAAACTGTATGTTCCATATCCATAGGGTCTGCACCCCAGTTGTACTTACAGTTACTAAACTGAAGAGTGTGAAGAGGGCAGCTCCCAGGTCACCCCAGTTTTGAGGGTCTCCAGTAACAGGATCCCCGAAGAAGTAATATCCAATTATTGCGAAGATAAACATAAGGAGAAAGAGCAATACCAGGACATACACCACACTCTTCAGGGTCTTGAACAGCGCTGAAATCAGAGCCTGAAATAAGAAATCGTTCGTTGGCCCAAATTGTTCGTTGGAAACCAGTCATTTAATCATCCAGTCTTTGTAGTGCGTAATAAATTTCAACGTGACTTTGTATAGAATAGTAATGCTCAGTACTGGAAGACAAAAGTAAATATTATATAATTAGACGATAGACACTCGAAAAACAAAACAGATCGTCCGTTACTACGTGCAAGAAGGTGGAAATCTGCAATTTACTATTAATGGACTTGTATATGTGAGCTTGGAAAATCAAAGAAGAAAAATAATTCGCACGGTCATTTACCTGCAAACCCCGAATAAAGGAGACTGTCTTAAGCACTCTCAAGGAGCGAGCCGCGCGGAGCATGCGCAGGGAGCTGAGGGAGCGCATCCCTGTCCCGCTGATGAATAGCGGAATGAAGGACACGGTCAGAGTAAAGGCATCAAACACGTTGTACGCGCTCTTCCAATATCCCTTGGGCTCTATATACACCTTCATCAAGAACTCCATGGTGTAAATGGCCAGAAAAAGCTCGTCTACTATCTGTGCACAAAAGAGTCAGTTCTGTAACAACGTTCAAACGCTAACCATTTTCAGATGCGATCATTAACTTTATACCATAGACTTAAAATTCTAATACAACGATTCTGTCAACGGATTTCGTTGACTCAGAAGTGTTATAAATTGTTTTATAAACATCAAAAGGACGGATTCGTTTTTAATACAAGGAAAATTAGGTCCATTTGATCCAAACCCAGATAATCTCCTGCAAACTGTACGTTTCAGGAAAATACCTCTTGTGATTCTCATTTAAATTATTTTAACTCTTGGTAGGCAACTTTCCACATATACAAATACTTTTCTTTTAAAAAAAGGAAATTTTCGTCTGGTGTCGAAATAAGATATTTTGTATGTTCTATATGGATAGGTCTTCAGCTCTCTTATGGAATTGGGATTTAAGACCACGAATAAATATCACCTTGACAGATGGAAAGTAACATACTGTAAAAAAACCTTTTTTACTCGCTCTTTTCATGAACTATCCTACGTTCATCTCTTACGCAATTGCTGCACACGATTACCCAATAACGTACAGGAGAAAATATAACTTCACCCACCTCAAAAAAGCCGTAGAGTTTGTATTTCAGGTCATAGTCTGTCTCCAGCGCCATGAACAGGGCGTTGATTAAAATTGTCGACATGATGATGCCATTGAACAATAATTTTTGAGTTATGTTGGAAATGTAATCATAGAATTCGATATCCTTTCTCCTGTTTGTACACACACGTGGCATTCCAGTGAAATTCTTTATAAATTAAACTCATTATATTGAACACAAAAGGAGTGGTTTATCAAAGGTTCAGTATAACGATTTCATTGTTCTTCATTTGAGCTCTGGTTTTATTTTTATACAACAATAATCTCTCATCTAAAGACGTTGCCATATATCGTATTTGAAAATATATGCTTCTTAAAACGAGCATGGTGTTCACTGGGTAGTTTAAGTTTTGACCACAGTCCTCCCAACACTTCTCCCTTTTTCTATTTTTATGTATTTAAAAAATAAGTATAACTAGAAAATTAGGATTTAGCTGATTTCACACATTCAGCTTCAGAAGCTGTGAGAAGACATAATTCGCCACTAAGTTCAGGCATCGTGTTCCTCGGTTCAGGTATCTTAGTTTAGTTTGGTTAACATAAGTATTATTCTACTTACACTTTTTTACTAGAAGCCAACCCTGTTCCTGAAGTATTCCAATCAGAGAATCGCCGAAGAGCTATCTGACTGACTGCTCCATCGATAAGAAATTCACTGCTTTTTCTTCCTTTAATTTTAGCGTCGTTTTCCATTGTTGAATTTAATCTTTTTTCAAGTTTCTTTTAGCAGCTTTTTCAAGACGCAGAAACTCCAGCAACACCAGCGACTAATTTATTTCGTTCATGTAATTGTGAGGTCATAATTACATGACAGAAAGGAGCGCGATTTACGTCATAATCTGAGACTACCCACTCTAATTTTACTTAGCGTTTATTAGCAGAAGAAATACTACTCGCATATTAATTTACATATAAAGATCTTTTATACGTCATTTAACATAGTGACGGACTACCTTCAGTAATGATTAACTCTCCATAGAAGCAAACCTAAATTAAGATTTGAGATTAACATTACTAGTTACCTAGATAATTCTAGGTCTTAAAGTATTACTAACGCTGTGTTTAATAGTAATAAGCAGTAAATTTCATTCTGTACTGTTGGCAGTGGAAAAAACAATAATGAACAAAGCTGAAAATAATTATAAATCCAAGGTCAGCACCTAGTCAAGTGTATCTTATCTGGAGACTATATCTCATGCTTCATTTAACAACATTTGGTCTACTGTCTTTATGACAGTATTAGAATGATGATGTGGAAGTTACAGTTTGATCAACTCTTCTGTGTAAATTGTCTGTGCTATAAATATATGAGAGGCTCTTTTTGTTTTGCTGGGTTTTGTTTATGGCCTTTATCAGTTACCATGACAACCTGGCACTACACTGAACAGTTACTTGCACAAGTAATATTTAACACACACAGAGTGAGCCTAGGTAAAGGGAATACAGGTGACAGAGGGGAATCAATGACCAACCCACCAGAATACAAGGGTTTAAGTGGGTAATTTTGACATTCTCTCCAGCTCTCCAACAAAGCAAGATGGTTGTAAAACATGAACTTCTGTTATAGAAGATAGGGATTCATCCCTCTACCAATTGTAATCTACGACAATTCTACCACTGTTACAGTTGAAGTGAAAAACTGTAAGTATACAGATGTGCACTGCAAGTACAAACAGTCTACATTTTACACTGATAGCTGACTGGGAACATACAGTACATTATATTATGTACATTTTAAGAGAAAACAGGCTTGTTGATATAGTAGAACTGTTCATTAGGATAACAAACAAGTGTTTTCATAAAATACACTGTGCTTAGTGTTTGGATATTTGAGTTAAAACTAACAAGTTTAGTTAGAGTTTTTCTAAACAGTCACTAAAAAGACAAGATTAATCTACTAATGCAAAAGCGCCAAAATATATAATAATGCCTTGTATGAGAAATGGAGGTTGCAAGGTTGTTACTGTTATGAAGGATGCCAGTCAGGAGAAGTTGCACAAAGAATAAGATGCTCTTTTTCAGCAATCAGCAGACTAATCTGGAGAAAGTGGAAAGTGACTATTAGGAAAAGGTCACATTTTGGAAAGTAATAGTTTCCACAGTTGCTATGGATCTATCATTTTCCTACCTACCTGTAATCATTGTTAGACTGTGCTAGTTACAACCTGAGAAATTCCAGGAAGAAATAACACAGAATCAGCAGAATCAATGTAGCTCACTATCTGCATGCTCTAGCTGCATGCTCAGAGGCCGCTCAACGTTAATATGTTTACAGCTGAGAAACAGCCATAACAATGAACAGTTGGGCAGTGGATGTGTGATGATGTCTTTCAAAAACCACCACTTTTCACGCAGATCGAGAACAACGTTAAATCTCCTCAATGCAAAACCATGTACTGAAACAATAGCTTATCCAATCCTACAAGTCAATCCATGAATGTTGACTTTGCAGCAGACAATGCAAGACTGCACACTAGAATTACAGGGGTAAGACTTCAAGATAACAATGATGAGCTCTTGCACTGGTCATGTTATTTTCTTGTCCCATCAACCTCAACAAGCAAACCTTCATCAGTTAGTTACAGGAGTGGCTGGAACATAACACAGCACTCTATCAGAGGCTGATCAGGTCTGTGCATCAATGCTTCCATGATTGTGTTAAAGCACTTACAATTAATTTTGTCATGTTTATTTTGACAGTACATCACATTTTATAGTGAAAACTTACAAAAAAATAAAAGAGGTTTATTTGTGTTCACATTTGCTGTGAAGTATTGCATTTCATTTGTACATCATACATTGTAGAGTGGGTACTTTGTGATATTAAGCCAGCAGAGATGATAAAATACTTAAAATATTAATTAATTATATTAACAATATTCCAGTTAAATTTGCAAGAAGAGAAACAGAGGTGTCCTAATTTTTTTCTAGTCCAATCACTGTAGATTGTATGTAATAAAATAAAAATAGAAAAGAACTTTGCAGGTAAGAGCAGTATATCTCACTAAAATAACATTTACTGCTTTCCCAAAAGACTTCACAATCAAAGCCTTTGCTTTGTCATGTTTTTACTTGTTAAATATTTTTGTGGAAAAAATGGGATCAACTAAAACAATCTATAAGCAGAGGAAGAAAAATATTCTGTTTTTCTGGAAAAAAAACCACCCAAAAAACATTCTGCTTCAAAATTGCACAATTTCCAGATGATCTAATATTACCAGATTACATTTTCTCATATAAAACTGAGATTAAATCATAATGTTACATAGTAAGAGCCACTTTATCAATAAATTTGGCCAGTTTAATGTCCCTCTTTGAGAGTCCACCACAGTCATGAGTGGTCAGTGTTATCTGAACCTGAAAAAGGAGAAGAAAAGCAACAAAAAAGAGCAAATTAATTTAATCACAGTACTTTCCAAAACATGTGATAGCTCAAATAGAATAAGAGAGGTAAATTAAGAGCCCAAAAGCTGTCCAGTCTTGCTGCTATTTTAATAAACGGGGGATTAATAACAGGATTCCTAACAATAAAGTCAGGGAGCCACACAATAATTCAGAGACTATACTTGGAATCCAAAGGATTTTCTGAGGCCCGTTTTTCATGTCTACAAGTAGTCATTTTGAGTTAATAATGGATCATAAAATGAAACACAGCCTTCAGGATTAAGATATAAAATATTTTCCATTAAATAAAAAACCCTACTGTATACAGTAGTCTTTAGCATAAGAACACATTTTAATATTTCTTCTGATAGTTATAATTTCAAAGAACAGTGAAAGCAATGTGCTTTTACAGAAATTAGGCATTTTATAAATAAAAATCTTACAAACATATTAGCTCATACGTTTACTGCATTGTCACACATTCACTTGTCAAAACTGAGAATTAAATGGTCAATGATTACTGTAATTACCTTGTTATAAACATTAAACCATTCTGGGTGGTGGTTCATTTTCTCAGCCTGTAAAGCCACTCGAGTCATGAATCCAAAAGCCTAATTAAGAAACAGAATAAGAAAAACTGAAAACAAAAGAATTTTAATTGGGGTGAAAACGGTCAAAACAGTCAAATGTTTTGAATCAAGATTTTACTTTCCAAATGATTTTTAAATTTCATGTGCATACTTGGGCTACATTTTCAACATATGCAATATTAAGCATTAGAATTTATTAGACGTTTATTGTTTTTTACTAAGTATAATGCATTTTTCATTATTTTCTGTCAAAACAATACTTTGTGGTGTTGGAAAGAACACCCTAGAGGTAATATAAAATTCATCTGCTTTAAAGTAACAGCTTTCTTTTTTTCCTGGTCTTAAATCCTCCTCACAGCCTTTGTTTTAAACAAGTGCAATTTGTAAGTCTGTGGAAACCATGTTGCTTTGAAACAAAGTTACAATCTTCAAATTTCTGGTTACATATGCGATTACCAATCAGCTGCCATCCAGGGAGTCATTATGGTTATTTTAATTATCCACAAAGAAGAGTGAAATCCCTCACACACGTCCCCAACCAAGAAAAATCAAGACCTGCTATTTCAGAGCAATTTCCCAGTGCAATCTCAATTAAGCCTCTAAATACTTCCTCAGCTAATTAAATAAACTGAAACACTATTGTTTATAAGCCATCATAGAGGCCATATTTGTAGATTTGCCCGCCTTCAATCGTTATTAAACAGAATTACTTGAAGAGAAAATTATGTTTAGCCTTTAGTATGTTGTAACCAATTTCTAATCAGTTTTATTTTCATCCACGTGATGTAACACGAGCAGCGAGTTGACTTAATTGGTTATCAAGGAAGCCATCTCCTGATCAATTTAAGTAATTGCCATATTCCTGCAACTTGAGCCTGCCACCAATTTCAAACTAGTGTCTGCTTTTTTTCAACTTTGATTAAAAATAATAGCAATTATTATATAGCCAGCTATGCAGATCACTATCGAATGTTCATTCTGGTCTTTTCCAAATTCAGCGGTCAAAATTTACTACTTAATATACAGTATCAATGTGTTACTTATATGAATTAATAATTTTACCTAATGTATTCGTTTTTTCTCATAAATTGGATTCATGATTCATTCTTTTTTACAGTGACCCTTTTAGTTAGTAAGTTTACCAATCTCTCCAATGCAAGGTTAGCTATTATTTAATTCACATCTCTTATGCCTGCAGAACAGAATTTATTGTGTAGCACCTTTTCTTGATCAATACAATCTGAAAGTGCTTAAAAAATGTTCCAGTAGAGCATAGTGCAAGAAAAGTGAAAGACAAACAAAAAGCAGAGTTGTTTATTTTGTTTCAATAAAAGATTAATTTAAGTTAAAAAAAATAAACCAAGTTTGCTAAGAGACCACGGATATTATTGTTATATGCATTGCCTGTAAATGGAAAACAAATAACGAATGTCCAAAAACCATTGCCAGGTATATGAAAATGCATAATATAAAGGTGTGTCACAAACTGGAGAAGTTTACACTATGAAATCAATATCTAAAACAACTGTCACTTTAAAACAGACCTAAAGACTTTATGTTTTATGGGTTCTGCAGTTGTCAGCTTATTCCAAGATATTTTACTAATGCTGTGCTTTATGGCAACAAAAAAAGCACAAAGAGGCAGAATATTTACAAATGAGGGGGAGGTGCAGTTGTTGCCAGCTTTCAATGCTGCACTTGAACTGAGAACTTTCATCTTCAAACATTTTAGCAACCAGAGGTCAAAGATGCTCCCTTTCTGGTCCTTTGTTCATCTTCCATCATATGGAACATACTCCTTAAACCACAATAATTCACATCCTGTCAGGGCTGCGTAATTTGATGTAACATTACGCAGACCCGCGTCTCAAATAATCAGAAACACCTGACTGGCCAAAACAAGTGTTTCCCTTCGTACTGCTTTAAGGGCACTTTCTGGTTATTACCATATGATTGTCATAAAACACTGAATGAGACAATTTGACATTAGACTGGCACACCCACATTGCGGTGAAGTGAAAATACAGTTCTAGTTTCAAACACGTGCCTGTTATTTACAGATCAGTTTTTCACGGTGCGGGATAGAGCTTAAAAACGGATATCGTCTTGCCATGGCTAAATGTATGCAGATTCACCAACCGCTCAGCTCCCCCAGCACTAATCTTTGAACATGGATCCAACAAGAACCCACAGTACCACAGTGAGGAGGGCGTCAGGACTTTCATAAAACTTTACAAGAAAAGGACGGCTGGATGGGAAAACAAATCCAACATGAAGTCATGTTTCGCAGTAACAACTGCCAGGCTACATCTGTGGTCCCCCACAAAGCTGACCATATAGTGATACAAATCTTTTTTTTTTCCATACAAAACACTTTTCCGGGCCACATTTTAAAATCTGAGCTATCAAATTACAGAGGGATCACTAATTATAAAGACAAACAGACTGGCACCATTCAGCCTTAGGTAGGACTATGTTCTGCACTAGCCCTCCCTTTTGCGTAACTGTAGACGCAACAAGCTCCTACTCACCTGTGCTTACTCCTGGAGCAGGCTCTCCCTTTGAATCATCCAGTTTTGGTACCAGACCAAACTTATCTTTTTGTTACGGTTGTCTATTAAGTATTAAAACATCAACTTTCATGTCTGAACTTGAACAGAGCAGCTTTAACTCCAGGGACCGAGTAACACACAGCTTTTCAGAATGTTTCAACAGATTACTTATTAGCGGTCCTTTTTGCTGCTGTGGGTGGGAGATTGTGTGCGAAGTTCTGTGGGAGTTACAACAGCACGGGACTGAAAATGTGGCTGCTTTCTATAAGCGACAGAACACTATACAACACTGAAAGCACTGTCAGTCATTTAGAAAATGGCCAGTGTAGGCATATAGCCCCTGAGACCAGGCTTACTTCTACAACACCTTAGTTTAACATTAACACAGCAAATCATGTGGCTAGAACAGGCAGTTTCATCCCAAGATTTGTCTGAATGCCCCCTTAGGAGAACAAAATAGGAGAAAAGGTCTAAAAAAGTGTGTGCTAGGGATATTGAAAAACTTTGAAGTTATCCCTTAGAGCTGCTGCAGGGCCAGTTGTCTCTCAGGGTAAGAGAGAATCTCTAATCCCAGTAATGGTGCTTCCCTAAAGATGAGTGCCTGCACATACACTTTAACCCTTTCCACTAGCAAACACTGTTAAGACACAAAAATCTGAGTGAACTTTGGACATGTCCTCAAAAACCAGCAAACAGAACATATTTCCAAACTCTCTGTAATTTAGAATCATTAAACACCTGCTGTCATTTAAGGTAATGTGGTCATGGTTTGAAGCAAAGGCAACAGTGAAATTAAGGTAAAACAGCTTCCACCAGTATACAATATTAGGACCTTGTCATTGTTAATACATTTAAATAAATCTGAAATTTCTACAGCCAAGAAAGCTACAAAAACGTTTAAACTCCAGCATTCCACAGACCCAAAGGTAAAAACAAAGTATTTAATTCATGAGTCTTCAGTAGGCAAAATAAACTAAAACGATCAATTCAACAGCTGTATAAATCATTCATTGCATTTTCTTATTTTAATTTTTTAATTTTTTTTGTGCACTCCCAGTTCCCCAGAAAAATAGGAGAATCACTCAAATCAAATAGTAAAACATTTTACAGAACCCAAAGATTTTATTCTATTCTTAAAATGCTTATAATTTACATTTGAGATCAGTAATACAATACATAGAAATGTCCACCAAAGAAATGTTTGGAACAGAATCAGCAAATGTTGTTCCAGAAAAAGGATTTAAATGTTCAAAACTAATTATAAATGTCACTATTCAAAAGGGAAAATAATTTAAATTTACTTCACAACCTATTTAAAACTAGGACACATACTTCACTTGGCACAAAGATATGACTACTGGTTTTGTTATAACATACTAAGATTTCCACTTACTGCATTCAATTTGTCCTCATCAAGAAAAAAATATTTAAAAAAAACATTTTTGCTTATCCTTCTCTTGGCAGTTCTATATGGAATCCTGTCTTTCTTGCAAAGCTCTCTTCAGCTAGTTTCAAATAATAATTGGCAAAATACAAGCTCCCCCAAGAGGACCTGTAGGGAATGTCTCTTTTCTTGAGGAAGGGGATTTGTGACTCTCATTATAAACTCTGAGGGATCTAGTTTCCCCTAGTCCATCACTTTAGAGATAACTAGCAAATGGAAATCATCCAGCTTGTCACTCTTCATCTCAATCCCTTTTAAGAAAAGTACTAGGAAAAGTCTCCAAATGAAAGGAAAAAAACAGTGAAAATACATGAGAAGAAATGGCACAAGATGTCAAATTGGAACAACGTGAGTTTGCCTGCTTTTTCGTGAAACACAAACAAAATATCAAACTGTTAGGAATGATGGGACTGTTAGTGGTTTCTGAAGCAGATGAAACTTTTTATCTCATTTGATTGTTTGTGAGAGAAATCATTCTGATCGAAACCCAAATTGCTGCCAAACGGTCCTCTGGATTTTCTCATCTTAATCTGGTTTGACAAGGAAGGGTAAGAGGAGAGTTTTACTGCGAGAGGAGCAGATGGGAAAGGTCAGAGCCGAGTCCTCCACTTCAAACACGTGGAAGTGTAAAAACAGAGTACATTAGGGGCTAAAACAACTAACCACTGGATTAGCGGATGTCCGCTAAGTGGCCTTGAGATTTTGCCGTTTACATCTGTAAATCTGGAAGAAAAATACAAATTACAAATGGCATCACATGGCCAAGTCATAACATGTCATAGAGTTCTCTAGCTCTATTTAAAGCTACACACGTGTGATTTGAACGCATTTCCTGCACCGCCAGCACTTTAACATGAAGACATGGATATTCTGAAAGCTGAAGCTAAAAAGGATTTTTTTATAATTTTGCCATGAAAACCAGAGAATGTTTTTTTCCTTAAAGCTGCTTTGAGTGCAGCTGTCTTTGAATAACTCATTTTAGCACTTTCGTCAAATTGTGTTGTGAATAACTTACTGCACATCCAAGTGTATGGAGGATAAAGTTAAAAAAGAAAACGTCTCACTGAGCTCCTCAATCTTAAAATATCTCACTTTATTTGGTAATATAAAGCAATTTAACAAATCTGGAATAAAAAAAAAACATTAGAAACCTTCCCAAGAAAAAAAAATGCAATTAAATGTATATATGAATACATTTAACACCACAAGCTTTGTCCAAATTTCTGTTTTTAGATAAACCAAACTGTTAAATAATCCTAAGAATGTCTTTACACAAACTAGACAATCCCCTTTTGGTTGCTCTTGAAGGTCAAACAACTGACTGGAGCTACACCTGCAACCAATCAGCAGTCAGAGAGACTGAGCAGAGTCACACGATAGATGCTTTTGCCACGAATACGCCTGTTTCCGACACTAATGCAGCCAGCCATCTCTCTCCTGACCTCACGGAAACAAATCAAATTCAACAGCTGCTAAGTGTGCAGGGCAAAAGCTGGCCTATACATTAAGTATATAATGTGAAGTATGAGACAAACATATGAGAGATCTTTGAATGCTCTTTGTGGGGTAATTAATCATGGCACTCATGGAGGAGTTTGACAAAACCAATCAAGAGTACCTTATAAATTTGTTACATTGCAACAAATACTGGTAGTAGGGAGAAACAAACTTTGTGTCTACAAAGAAGAAGGCACAGGTGTTACTTGTAAATTTTACACATCTGGTCAACTTTGCAAACTCCCAGTATATGTCCAACCAGGTTTTTCAAAACTCTACAACCTAAAGTTTCCAAGAGCATTTGAATCACGTGTATGACCATGCATGATCTTTTCAACATTTAGTTATTTCACATAACTTTTTTTCTGGTTTGATTAATCTTTTTATTCATTTCAGTACTTTTTTATTGCCAGTGTTGGTTTTCATTCCTGCCTTCCTGTCAATTTAACAGTGGCTTTCAAAACAATACTTTAAAACCAGGTTAGCGCAGCAGTAAAGAAAGTGACCTTGTCAAATGCCACTGGTGGTAAAAATATTGTCACTTAATGCTTAAATTAAAAAACATACACAGCATAACAGAAGGCTTAACTGATAGAATTAAAACACAAAATTTAGGCTTGGTGTTATGTTTCAGGTTGACACGACCTGAGGTATAATTTTTTTTTAAATGATACAATCAGTACTACTCGTAAGCTGAACCAGCAGGGGACTGAAGGTACAATCTAACAAGTATAACACACCAACTTTGGGCTCTCAAAACTAAGAAATCCATGGGACAAGTGAGGAGGAAATAACTGACTGCATGGCTGGTGAACCTGCCAGGGCCCCACCAGAGGAAAGAATTCATACGCCAGCTCAGGATGTCCCGTCGATCACAGAATACCTGATTGAAGGATTTGAAGTTCATTTCTTTGTACAGGGCATCCCGGTCTTCCACTTCCACCCAACCTGTGGCTTTCAGCTCTAGCAGCAGCTGTTCCCTCTCTCCTGGCGACAACCACTGGGAATCGGAGGCCTGGAAAAGAAGGGATGGCCGCTCTTTTCAGGAATTCACTGCTCGCTCGAGTAAAGCATTCTTTTCTTCCGTGCCGTACGGAGGGACTCACACACGATATGACTGAATCAATTATTTCGCCTCTCTGGAAGGAAGAAAAGGCCTGCATTTGCCTGGTCTCAGCCTAAATTACAAAACCACTTTTAAAACAAAACGATCTGTGAAGCATTCCTCTAACCTCTACCACAATTAAGACGGTTCATTTTGGGTTGTATAAATATAATCCAGTGTTATGTGACTCCTCATCATTATAAGTAACTTTTTATCCTTAAATTCTTCATAAAAGTGGGGACCCCATAAGAACCTATTGGCTTGTTGCGCCCTCTGCTGGGGGAACATTCCAATTCCTACATATTCCATCTGACTGACTACTTTTTTACATTTTGCTGTAAGACTGTGTTGTAACTGACTCTTTGCTCAAATGTGATATGCTGGGCACAAACCGCATAGGTCTTTGCACTGAGTATTAACAAGTTTTCTGATCGTAAAAACACAACGGGGCCTACGTAGAAATGCTGGAAATCTTCAAAAATCTACTGTACAGTGCCCATAAAAAATACTAAATCCACTCTTTTTTAAAACCTGGATGCCCTGTCCTAATGTGAGAAATAAGCAATTAAAGGATGTTGCCTTCAGATTCAATAACTAGAAAATGAATCTTGGATCATTTTCTAGCGCAGCTGTCCCACAAACAGGAGAGCACTCTGTTTTTAAAGTAGGTTATTAGTTTTAAAGTAAGTTAAAGTAAGATCAGTTGCATGCTCTCCCAGTGGGCACCACTGCACTACTTTCTCAATTGTTAATCAAACACGAGTCTCGTTTCTCAGACATTCTTTGGGGTCTGCTACCTTCTTGTCCTGTTCTAAATAAAGTATTTTCACTTTTTGAAAAAAATACAGGCTTCAGGTGCAGTACAGTTGGCGTTTGCAAAACAACCCTGTTGCCAGCAACACTGCGGCTAAGTGCATTCGGTCACAGAAGAGGGTTAGCAGGAGGAGTGCCCTTTATATAATCTGATAAGCCATTGCAGCTGTGCAACCAGTGGCTTTTGTTTATGTGGCAAAGCATGAAGACTTAAGTTTTCAAGTGTGTTTGATTAACTAAGTGGGCAAACTATTAAGATTACAGCAACAAAAAATGATGTGAAATTTGAAAATAAAAAAAATGATTGGATTTTGTATGTCTTTTTTTATTACTTAGCTGATATGGATTGCCAGACAGGCTACTTCACTGATATCTTTTTTTGTTAAAACACTTTCAAACTTTCCAGTAGGGGGCACCAAATGCCATAGTTAAAATAATATAGGCAGTCGCCGCTATTTACAGCTGCTTGGCAATAGTAACAGCTCTTTAACCACAAATTATCTATTATTCTAGACGGCAAACTATAGTACTTGACAATGAATATAGAAAACTAAGCACTTACTCAATGTAAAGAGTGGTATAACCAAAACATTATTTTATCTAAAAAACAAAACTAATAAGTGCTTTTATAACCAGCATATAGAAGGTCATGCCAAATTTCTGAACAAGCCAGTTGAAATATAATTACTTAAAATATATTGTTTGTAGAAATGCATTAAGAATAAATTAAATGTGTTAATTTGTTCCCAATAAGGTCTTTCACTATCAAGTTAAATATGGAAGATTAGTTTTTGGTTTAGCTCTCCCCTGAGAGCTGCAATAGTACAGCTGCCTTACAAATACATTTGAGTTAATTTTAAATACTCTTGAGTAATGATTAATGACTCCAAGTCAATAATTATACCAGCATAAGACGTTTATTGGCGTGAAGGATTTAAAGTGATGAGAAAAGATAGCAGTGTCATGTAATAATATAGATAATGTCTAGAGAGGAATTCTTATCATAAACGTTTTTATGTAACGTTTAAATGTACATCTTATACTTAAAATTAGTGACAGCTTTGTGAATCACAGTACTGGAGTTGAGGACTGGGGAACTCAAAGGGAGAAAATAAGATTTTTTTGGTTAAGTACTTATATGATTGTAGTGATGTATATGATATAATCGTTAATAATGTACATCATGCATTTCTTTCAAGACAACATGCAGTATTCTTAGCACAGTGCCCCACAACTGCATTCCAGCAAGAGAAAAGTAGTTATTGTGTAAGGAAAAGCAGGAACCTGGCGTTTTCCCCTAGCCACGACAGCTGCATAATATCCCGTTTAATAAATCACATTATAATAAAACCCTTTGATAACAAAGCGAGTTGTTTGCGTATTTTTACTTTTGAAATCTAGAGTGGGAGTGTCCCGTTTCATTTTGCAGAATGCTGCAAATTAAACTTAAAAGTTAAGAGTTATTTACGTAGGTTCTAACTGCGTAAACGTATACTAAAAAAAACTAAACGAATAACTGGATATTAGCAATATGACTCACTAATGTACTTTGCTTTACGAATTCGTATCGATACCCTTTTATGTTACAGGCAAAGGTATTCGAGTAAAGCCCAAAAGTAAGGACATCCTTACCATTTTAGAAGACTGTCTGGAAAGAAGTGTGTTGTAAATCTTAAAAAACGTACGCTGAAATACAAAATTTGCCTTAGGCGTAAACATTAACAAACGCATAATTCTGCAGAGCATAGCTTGCAACACTTCATTTCCTACGAAGCGTATTCATGAACACTAGGACCCTCGTAACTGCCTCAGCAACTGCCTGAAAGAAAAAAATGTTCGCACTTGGCGACGCACAAAAGGTAGAGTACTTCGCTTTTTGTTTTTATTTACGCCAAAAAGAAACTATTAAAAACCTTAACATATCGACTATGTGAGTTGACATTTAACTGAATAATAAACCAAGGACGAACCATAAAGTTTACAAATTAAAGCTTCCTGTCAAATATAAATAAAATATAATATTATAGAAGAAGCTGTTTATATAGGAGGTTTCACATCAGAAACGTGTGTTGATTGGGTGAGGAAGGGCTCTAATTCGTGAATGGGAACACTACAACCATTTGCGACCGGTATTCACAGATACTTACAAATGTTTTGTAACAAAATATACATAACAAAGCTACACAAAAGAAAGAATTCGACCAATTCCTGTTATGTGGACACTAATTCATTGAACAAGGAATCTGATCTAGAATTTCCGGAGAACTGCCATCAACACCCCATCTTTTGCAAAAAGTAGTGTAAATGTATCAGATCAATAAAAGAACCAGGCTAGTCTGGTATAACCGCCAGGTTTGCTAGGTTTATTTAAAGCAGCAACACCTAAAGATCTGGAAGAAGTTGTCAAACTGGTCCAATTAAGTCAACAGCAAGCTGATTTAGGTCATTAAGGACTTAGTTGGAATTAAAACCTACATACACAGCAGCACTGCTGTTGGGACACCCTAATCTAATTGATCTAATTATGGCCTTACTTCCGGTGTTAACTGCACTAGTTTAACACCTTTCCCCAATTCTTCCGATGTTGGTGTTTTAGAGAAATCTATAAAACCATCCATGTGCAACCCTGATGTAAACCAATTCTACTGGAGTAAAGCCACATGTCTCTGTCCCAGCAGTAATGCCTCATCTCACACACACCAAATGCTTTGTATAAAAGCTTGTTTTGCAGGTCATCACTAAATATATCCATCCATTTTTGAACCACTTCTTTCAAGTCAGGGTCATGGGGAAGCTGGAGCCTATCTTGGAAAATGACAGGCTCAAGGCAGGATACATCCTCAACTCCAGGCAGATACACACACTCATAGTAGGGCCAACTTTCCCAGAAGACAATTGACCTACTAATGTGTCTCTGTAGGAGGAAACCGAAGCACCCAAAGGAAGCCCCTATAAACGTGGAGAACATACAAACTCCACACATATAGCTCCCCAGGTCTGGAATTAAACTATGAGGCAGTTTGCAAGGTAGCAATGCTAACCAATGCACTACTGTGGTGTGCTTAATCCTCACTTTTTAAATGTATAGTGAACTGAGCTAGTTACAGAAGTGACATCCACCCCCCCTTTGAAATCTAGATAGTGTAAAACTGTGCCTGGTCCTTGTGTGGCGGACTTATCAGCCCCCAGGCGTGTGTGCTTATTCCATTACTCTACTTCTACACCCACGACTATACGGCCACACAACACCAACTCCATCATCAAGTTGCCGATGACACCACAGTTGTAGGTCTGATCACAATGATGAGAGGGCCTATAGGGAAGAGGTCATTCTCCTTACAACATGGTGTGAAGACAACAACCTCACCCTCAACGTCAGCAAAACCAAGGAGCTGATCGTTGATTTCAGGAAACTGCAAAACTGTCATGCCCCTATCCACATCAACGGGACTGAAGTGGAAAGGGTCAGTAACTTAAAATTCCTTGGCGTCCATATCACCGAGGACCTCACATGGTCTCTCAACGCCACCTGTCTGATCAAGAAAGCGCAACAGTGCCTATACTTCCTAAGACAGTTGAAGAAGGCTAAGATATGTCCCCAGGTCCTCACTAACTTTTACAGATGCACTACAGAAAGCACACTGACAGGTTGCATCACAGTGTGGTATGGCAACTGCAGTATTGCTGACCGCAAAGCCCTACAGATGGGTGGTGAAAACTGCCCAGTCCATCACTGGGGTTGCCTTCCCATCTATACAGGACATTTATGACAGATGGTGCTTGAGGAAAGCTCTAAGCATCATCAAAGACACCCCAGCTACAGACTGTATGACCCTCTACCATCTAGAAAACGGTACCGGAGCATTCAGGTCTGGACTACCAGACTCAGAGACAGTTTTTTACCTCCGCACTATCAAACTATTAAACTCCCAGCCTACAATCTGAACCTCACAGTGCCTTCTTTCTTACCAAAAACTCACACATTGAAATCTACCTCAACCTTACATGTCAAAAAGCTCACTCCCCATAATTTTTCTATCCTTTATTTCATTCTGTTGATGCATGTTTTTGCACATCTGATGTTGTTTTGCACATTACCTGTTACCTTTTGTTGTTTTGAAAATGTAATAATGATAATGTTTCTTTATTAGCCCTATACAATTTCTTGCATTAGGAATTCATCTTTTCGCATACCCCAGCTTTTCTCCATGGAGACACAGACACACAGACAGGGAGAGAAGCTTGGGGTCAGAGCGCAGGGTCGGCCATTGTACGGCGCCCCTGGAGCAGTTAGGGTTAAGGGCCTTGCTCAGGGGCCCAACGGAGTAGGATTCCTCTGCCGGCCACAGGAGTTGAACCGGCAACCTTCCAGTCACAGGCACAGATCCTTAGCCACAGAGCCACCGCTCCGCCCACTGCCTGTTGTCTCTCTTTCTTTTATTATACAGTACAATTGTATTGTTGTTGTTTTTTTTGTACTACTTATCATCTGAGAGCTAGCTAAATAGCATTTCATTATACCATATACCTGTATATAAGTACAATGACAATAAACTTGAACTTGAACTTGAGTGGAGCTGTGTGGGCTTGGATCTTGAATCCCAGGAGGGGCAAGGAGCACTAGACACATCATCTTGGAACAAATGAACTGTGAATTATTAGGCCAGGAAAATTTGTTCTATTAAGACATTTAGAGATCATTTATCAGGAAAATCTGAATGCCTCTTATCCTTAACGATCAGTTAAATGGACAAAGTCCTTGATTAACTGATCAATAATTAGCAAGTGTCCCAAAGCTGTCAAAACAGGGGATTATGGTGAATTCTCAAACAAACTGGATTGAGGCTCTCCAGAACAAGGATTCTCCAGGTGGTGCTGCACATTTGTGGTGCTGGAGGGGAATCTCCATTACCTGTAAAGTGCTTTGAGTGGAGTGTTCAGAAAAGTGCTATATTAGTGTAAGCAATTATTATTATTAATAATAATAATAATATTTCATTACATTGATTTTTCTTTCATTTCGGTTTTTAATTCCTCAGTCAATGTATTTATTTAAGTTTCCAAGTAGTCCAGCAGTAGACAGGTTTTTTTTGTAACAGCAAAACTGTTGTAAGCATATACCACAGTAGAGCTTATAAATACATAGTGCATGGATTAATTAACATAAAATGAATCTATATTTTAACCGTTTTTGCCCAATTTTGTTGAGCATTTTAGTAATTTACACCAAAATCACAATTTACAGTACATTCATCCAGTTAAATTCTTAGCATTGACTATAAATAGGGGCTCAAGTATCAGTCCTGGTGCTCATGTTCCTGTCCTGGAATTAGCCATCGAATGCTGTCTGTCCGTAGTATTGCATAAGTAGTAAAAGAAGAGATAAAAAAGATGGAGAAAACAAGCAGCCAGTCAATGCTTTGAACAGGAATACTGTGCAGGGGTCCTGCATGATCTTCTGCTGTTACCTCCTGTACTGGGTCAGCTTCAATACCTAAATATAGAATTCATAAGTGCATTAGCTCCTCACAAAGGCTGGAACAGATTTAAAACTATAATGTGGATAATCTGAATCAGTACAAGCAGTCCATGAAAGAAAAAAGCATAAAAGTCACATAATCCTAGAATCAAACAGTAACTAGATAATAAAGGGTAAATTAAAAATAGTATATTTCTTCATAAGAAATCAATGCCTGACATTTCTGAACAGTCACCAACCTTTATGTGGATTCCTAAGGAAAAATGAAAAAGGCAGTCTTCACTGCAGCAGACTTTAGTGCTATTGAAAAACAAATCAAATTATTCTTTTGATTAGTTTTTATTTTACTCATTTCATTTACTTTACTAATTTGGGAGCAGAAACTCTCGGACAAAGGAGTTCAATTGTGGATCGTGAAGGGTGATGTGTCTGCAAGACTTCTTTACAACACTCCGACTTTACACACAACTACCCTCTCATGTATAACCATTCTTATGTCTTTGGTTTAACTGAAGTAACCTAACACCTACAGACACACCAGCTCTCTAGGACAAGGACTGAACATATCTGGAATCAGTTCTTTTAACCTCTGCAAGATTTTTTCATAGTCAGGAATTAGCACTGTCACCCTTCTCCAGGCAATTTCCTTCTTGCAACGTCTAAATCGGATCTTACTAATGCATTTGTTTCCTTCCCTTGACAACAGTTCTAAGCTTTTCAAAATGAAAAACACTTTCAAATGCTTTTCCAAAGTCCTACACTTTAAAAAAAAAACAATTAAATTTTGTTCTCCTGCAGTTCTTACTGAAATTGGAAAAAGAAAGATGCTGCATGGTACACACCTGTCTGGTTAACTATGAAAGCCTTTAAAGTTCCTAGTGTCCGATCTGTCTGGTTAAACCTGGCCATTGGTTTAACCCCTTGGAAGAGAAGAATATTGGGAACAGCTACAGTCCCAAACCTTGTGGAGAGACTAAAAAAGAAGATGCATGTTAAAACAGCCAACATACAGTGGCACATAAATACCAAATAGATAACAAAATAGCAGAGTAGCTGGCAGCAGTGTGGTAATTATACACATGGGATACACTAACTGTGTAAAAATATATAGAAACATGACTAAATAGTAACTTAAAACAGCAGGTTTAGTGTTGATAGAATGTATCATTTCCTGCATGCAAATAACTATAATTAACAACTCATGGGCTCAGTAACTACACAATAAAAAACCCAGCTAAGCTTAATCAGAATTGTCTTCAACTAATTAAATAAAAAAGGTGAACTAACTAGTTGCCACCCAATGCTACTGTGGTATCAGTCAATGCAGTACTAGGGATATGAGGTCAATTGTTGAAGAAAGTTTTTTTTTAGTCATATTACAACCACTCGATGTGCAACTGACAAGTGTACTTTTACATCTCAGCTCTACACAGGGAGGATAAGGAAGGACAGACACAGTCCAGTGCCTTACCCATCCATCAGAGCCAGTCATTGTATGACATGGGGCAAAAACCACAGCACCTGTCAGAAAGGACTTGATTCTCACACTGTGCGCCCCAGACAAATGCAGGAACTTCCATATTACCAGAAAGCTAAGAGCCCTCTCCAACCCATACCGACCTCCCATGCTGATGCCCAGGACATCTGCTTCCAAGTGCAACCTTTACAGGTTGAGCCACTCTGTGGAGTTTTGGCGAGGTCAGTTCTTGAGCTCAAGCTATCACAACATTACTACAACTCTTCACATAAAATGTACACATAAGTAATAATTAATCACATAATGAATGTATCTTAATTTCTGCCAAAGACCACCTGCTGTGCTGCGAAGCGTCCAGGGCCAGGAAGTGGATGGCTGGAAACACCCGAGGCAACGCGTTGAAGTGAGGAGCCAGACTGGCAGAAAACTGGCACCAGGCTGTGTAGAACAAAACCACCGAGCATTCGCTGCTGTTGACATTCAGAAATTCCATCAGGTCCTGAATTTAAACAAAAAGGAACACAGTAACGTTTCTTCCCATATGTAGATAAATACTGCTCTGCTTCCTGGATAGTGGTTGATACTTAGGTACTTTCCATCCACTGACATTCAAGTTAAACTGATTTTTTTCTAATTAAGCAAAGCTTTTCTTATAGCTAACACTGAAGGAGGCACATAACTGTAATTAGCCTTTTCCAGAAATTGCGATGAAATCCCCATTTTTCCTTTTAAGTTGTCCTTGCACTGTTATCGATGAACAAGAGACAAGATGTGCACAGACCTGTCTTCATATCCACCTCACTGTCCTATCATTTCTGTTTAATCTAGTTAAATTCATTTTTAAAATATATAGTTTTACCTGAGAGGCATTTAGAATGTGTACTGTGAGGTTATCCACCTCAGTCATGTTTCTTTTTTCACAGTTCACTTTAGGCGTCTTTGCAGTCTCGGTTGAATTTTGCTCCTCGGAGGTCGCTGCCTCCATGTGGACCATGTCCAGGGTTACCGGTGGCACGTCTTCCACGCTATTTTCGCCGGGGGACTCCTCCGCCGGTTGCTGGGCTGAAAGCAGCTCGTTCTCTTGGGACCCACATTTCCCATAGTCACAAGAGACCTGGGACCCTGTTCGGGCGGGTGTCGCGTCTGCAGGAATTAGCGACCGCAGCTCCGCCCGGCCAGGCGCTGCCTCTGTTCCCAGCATCGCGTCCGCGATCTCGGCGGTCTTGAACTGAACTGCCGTCGTCACCTCTGTCTCAGACTCACCGGCCGTGCCGATGAACTCTGGGCCGATTCCCGTGTCGGATGCCAAATGTAATCCATCCGGAACTTCAAACTGAGAGGGGTCTTCTTCTTCTGTAAATATCGAAAATAAGGCTTTAGATACATTCATTGGTTTGTAATAATATTTACTTGCAACCTAGAAGAATACATATAAGATTTGTATTTGCTATCAGATAAAACCAGTACTATCCGAACTCCTCATTTAATTAACTGTTAAAAGTAGAAAAAAATGAAATGAGCAATAGCTTGGGCAGACTTACTGATTCAGTTAGCCAGAACCGGAACGCTGTGATATCACATAAACTGACTTTAATTCGTAACTAAAGACTAGATAAAGGATATAGAGAATAAAGCATACGCATGCAAGTGATATTACTAAATCAATAAAAAAACGTGTTCATGTTTTTTTGTTTAATATTATGTCTGTGATAACTCTACAATCGAAAACCACTAACCTACGGCAAACACCTGTCGATGCTCAAACACGCAGAGTACAAAACATAAAGTATACATGAACCATACGGTGTTAACCGCCCAGCCCATCACAGGACGTCTTCTTGCTTTCTTGCAATTAATTTAAACAATATAATTCATGGTTTCCTGTGCATGATGGAAAGACATTCCACTCAATTCTGTAAATAACCCCTATTCTGTTTTACTTCCCGGTCAAAGGGGTTTGACTTGTTTTGTCAATCCGGAAGTTGTTTTGGTGACCTGTCAGTCACAAATCGAGGTCAAAAAAATATATCCTGGTTAGTCGTAAAACATTGTAGTTAACACTTGTATTTAAGGTAAAGCGTTATTCAAAGATAAAGGTTCATTTGTGGTAGGAGTAGCTTTCCTGAAATATTGCATAGTGTAGGAGTTAGTTTGGTTAAGCATGGTTAATTTGATAATGATATTAGCAGATACCACATACAGTGTTTGTCGTCCTGAATATCACGGTTTCCTGTATTACAGCGCACGTACCCACTCTAAGCAAGATCTAAACTTTAAAGACGCAGTGAAAAAATACCAGACATACAGCAAGAGGTTGATCGAATTACGTGTAGTGTTATAAAAAACACCTTGAAAGCGTTTTAATATTTATGACTCCTAATGTAAAAAATGTCAGCGTTGCACAGGCGTTATAGTATTACAGGTAATACAGGAGTGTATCGGGACTCTCCTGTGATTGATAGCGTGTTGGAAATTGAGACGTTTTGTGAAGTGCTGCAATACTGCTAATATACAAAATAACCACATCACCCCCTTTTTAAATTAAGAATATCTGATGGATTTGCTAGATCTATTTGTTGTGCATTTTCCCTATTTTATTAGACATTCAAAACAGTCGGAAACGCTGTATATAAAACTCTAGGACTACTGCAAACAAAATCCATAATTTTTCAACATAACCTCTGCCAAATGTGCACTTTCAACAACTTGGGGATTAAATTAAAAATGTAGACCAATGTCGTACTTTCGACAGTTTTTTGCCGTTCATTCTTTCTGGACCGAGTTAAAAATGTTGAAACTGAAGTTAAGAGGAATTCCAGCAGCAGTCTAACATATTTTTGCACTGCCTTCTACTGACTACAGAGAGCAGTGTTTTGCAATTATCAAATCCAAAGCACGGCAGTTTATTTAGATTTTATACAAACAAATTATAGTAGATTGTACATTGTTTGGTAAAGTGAGGTTCTCGTCCAAGCCATTAGTGTAAAATTGTTTTGTAAGGCGAATTAATTGTAGATATATCTGTACAGGTGCTTTTTTATTTAGTCAGAGCACCTAAAGGAGTGAATTGATCTAGGCATATAAGAGATAGAGGCCATAAAAAAGGTGTGCAATTCATACTATGAAAGAATGAAACTTATAAGATGTAAAATGGAATGTGAATGATATAGAAAGTGTAGAGGAAAACAGAAGTCAACAGAGTCATCTGGACGCAACATAGGGGTAATATTAATTATTACGTGACAAATTGCTAATGCAACACTCATCCATAAAAGGATGACTACACCAAACTAAATTATTATAGACCGATATGTCTTACTTTATTCAAGGAAATGCACAGGACCAGTTTAAGAACTGGTTAATGGATGGGAAAAAAACTATTGAAATATGTGAAATTGATCATTGCAGTGTCTAGAAAAACATTTATAATTGGAGTAGAACATAGAATGACTTGAAGAATGTAACTAAATTCTAACAACGACCTAGATTATTGTACAATTAGGAAACCAGTTAAGTTTGCAGATGATACAAAAACAGGATGTTTAACAAATCCTGTAGATTACAAACTGATTATGATGGAATTCAACACTGGGCCCATTCTGGTGAATTATATTTGATGTAAATATATGCAATGCTATATTCAGGGAGTAAAAACATAAAACTAAAATGTTAAGTAGGTAACATTACCTATGAAAAAGACTTAGGTGTTGATGTCATTTTATTTTTTTAAAGAAATAAAGAATCCAAACAGAATATTATGAAAAATACTTAAAGGTGTAGAATCAATGAATGTTGTGTTGATACACTAGTTAGACCTACTTTTGAACATAGTATGAAGTTTTGGTCCTAGTTACAAAAGAAAGATATTGCTGCTGTTAATCAATCCAGAGATGAGCAAGGTGACACATTAATGTGTCTTCTACCTTGACAGTCTAAAAGAACTGAATCTACTTTTGTACAACTTTTTGAGAACTCCTGATTCAGGGTTTCTAAACAACAATAATAATCATAATAATAATTCCTTACACTTATATAGCGCTTTTCTGCACACTACACTCAAAGTGCTTTACAGGTAATGGGGACTCCCCTCCACCACCACCATGTGTAGTCATCAGCTGGATGATGTGCCAGTGTGCTCACCACACATCAACTATCACTGGGGAGCAGAACAGAGTGATGAAGCCAGTTCATAGATGGGGATTATTAGGAGGCCATGATTTGTAAAGGCCAATGGGGAATTTTGGCCAGCACACCGGGGTTACACCCCTACTCTTTTCGAGAAACGCCCTGGGTTTCTTAATAGTTCAGGTGGGTAGCTGCGTCAGCATGCGTAGGCTGCAAAGGAACAAGTAATAGGTTTATTCCATGCTGAAAAAAAGAAGAAAGAGAACACAACGTTTCGGCCGTGGAGCCTTCTTCAGGTGGGACCCTTCTTCTGGGTTTCTTAATGACCACAGAGAGTCAGGACCTCGGTTTTATGTCTCATCTGAAGGACGGTGCCTTTTTACAGTGTAGTCTCTCTGTCACTATACTGGGGCATTAGGACTGCAGGGTGAGCATCCCCTGCTGGCCCCACCAACACCTCTTCCAGCAGCAACCTTAGCTTTCCCATGAGGCCTCCCATTCCAGGTACTGACCCGGATCATGCCTGCTTAGCATCAGTGGGTTTTCACTTATGAGTTGCAGGATGATATGGCTGCTGGCAATATAAAAAAAACATCTTAAAAGACATTGACAAAGTTCTCCCTGTAGACATTTTTAGAATCAACAGTGAACCATAAACCAGAGAAACAAATGGGAACCTAAGGGAAAAGCTTTTAAAACTTGAGAACAGGAGGCATGTATTTATGGTTTTCAGGAGCCTGAAACAAACAAGCTACCCAACCATGTTGTTGAAGTCAATATTACCACTTCTTTCAAGAAATAACTTGAGGAGATTCTCATATCACTGGGATACTGACAAACAAATAAGCTAGATGGGCCAAATAACCTTATTTTGTTAGGAAACTGTATGGCCGTTTCTGTTGCGATGGGGTGTGTGAGTACAGCAGTGAACCCAAGGCTCTCCCACAGACAAATCTGATGAGATCTTTTAATGAACAGCACACGCATATATATTACTTCTATACTGTACATTATAATAAAATTCCATTATTCTTCAGAAAAACAAGCATTAGTCCAAGTGTAAATGGAAAGTTTATTACACCACTTTTGCTCACACTTGACAATCATGCAGAAAGGGTAAAACAAGAAAATAGTAACTGTTTATTTTATTTATTGTAATTACAATAAAAGTGGTTTCGACTGGGCTTAATCGTCACCCAATTCAGGTAACATTGTTACATGTGATCCCAAAACGTATGCCTTGATTGAAGACATCATCTTCATTATCAAACTATAAGGAGAAAAAGGTAATTTATTTTTTGGAGATTTGTGTTACAGTCATGCAGAACTGCAAAAGGTAAAAAACACACAGTACTTAGTTAGAGTTAAGTATGTGATGTTATTCTTATTATCATCAAATGCCACTTTAATATATTTCTGAGAAAAAAATGTGACAGCATCACTGTGTAAAATTTACAGACATTGCTGTCATGTTTAGGTATTTGCTAGATATCCTCTTTTAAAGGTAGCTTTCTGTCCTGAGACTGGTATGGTACTCTATGTTTCATTTTACTTTGTAACTTTTTTCTTTACTTGATTATAGGTAGGTTTTAAAGGTCAACATTTTTAAACATCTTGGGAGTAATGAAAAGTTGTAATCTTTTTATAGCCTAAAAGATAATCTTTTTGCTATTAAATATCCTGGAACAAAGGCTTTCTAACTAAATGCCTTGCATTCATCAAACTAAAGCCAGTCAAGCAGGAATAACCACTTGTTTTTGGAATGTTACTTGTTATCCAGTCCTATTAAAGCACAGTAGTGTTTTTTTTTTGTTTCCACAGAGTATTCTTACCTGTTTGAATTAAAACCAGACCTTAATTTCACAAAACATATGTCTAACATACAGTGTTATAAGAAGCTCCAGTACACGTTTGGTAATGATCTTTCTATGATAGAAATGCACAAAATGCACAAAAAGTTTAATCAAAACCAAACAGTACCATATTCAACATTTCAGATATTTTTTATCAAATAAGCAATAAAAGTGAAGTAAATACATATAAATTGAACATTGTTTATTCACAATGCCTAGCTAATGACAAAACCCCTCTTCATTACAGCATAAAGGCAAGTGATAATATGAATAAAGTGTCATGAATATATGAGTTTCATAATCATTGGATCCAATATGAGACATAGCTACATATAGGCACTACAAAAAAGGCAATCATATAGCGCTGCAACATACATAATGTAAAGAAAAGGCAGTGGTTAATGCTTGTGAATGGTTTATTTAATCACATTATTGTTCCTGTTTTCTTAGGTGTTGATTTACTTCCCAGTAGGGTTTAAAATATTTGGAAAAGCTGGAGATAAAGACAATATCGAAAATGTTTATACAGCATATTGACAGTTTTTAAAACACACTATTAATCAATATGATTTTCATTGGTAAAAATAAAAAGGAGAATCTCATTTGTTTTCTCATAGTAAAAAGAATAGAGGTAAATAAGTGCTCTTTTTTCTGTTGGAATTACAGATGCTTTTGTCTCTGTTGGAAACTGAAAAATTAATGTTGTGTTTACCCAGGTTTTTTTTTAATTTCCTTAACCAGCTAAGCTACCATGCATGTAACTTGACACATATTTGTCAGCATGAGAAGGCAGATTAAATCAGATTCTTTGGTTAAAGGGCATACAAAACAAAAACCCAACAAAACAGTTAAAGGAAATGTATGTTCACAGCAAATCTTTGAGTCAGGTTTTTTTTCCAAAGAACATTTAGAATTATTTCATTCCATAGCCATATTTTAACTTCCTATACAGTTAACCATCTGCTTGGATAACACAGGGAGAATGTGAGGAGTTCTATGAGCAAGAAGTCCCAAGTGCTGTACAAAGCTTCCCATAAATAAGGAAGAAAAAGAAAAATAATGGCATCCCAAATGAACATGCGTGCCACGGAACTGTGCTAAAAACTTATATGTCATTCATATTCCTTTAACATCCTGTTATAACTTGTCATTTACTGTTTTCATTTTTAAAATTTTAGCAATATATTATAAAAATAATAATAATAATAATAATAATTATTATTATTATTATTATTATTATTATTTTAAAAGCCTATTTACTGATGGCATTTTAGGTGTGGGAAGGTGAATTTAACATAGGAAAAATACAGTCCAAATTAAATATTAAGAACAAACACATCCACCTGTATCAATTTAAGTACTATCCTCATCATTTTCTTAGTATAATTCATAATAAGAGTCTAATTATATTCCACTTAATATACACACCAAAGAAGCCCATTTATGCTATGGCAATTGGTTCAGAATTAGATTGAATCCAATACTCATAAATTCAGTTTCTTTTTAATCTACCAACTGAAAAAAAAGAGCTGAGATAAAAAAGCAGAGGTGTATGTTAACACTTATTTGTAGAATAAAACTGTTATCTCTCCCCCACATTTGGCTTAGGTCTGCAGCTATATTGCTGAGTCCTGACCCATCCCCCACTATAAAGACTATAAAGCTCATTTTATCTCTGATATACAGGGCACAATCTGTACAACCCCTTAATCAATTTGATAGGGGTTTTGACAAAACCTAACAGACAACACTGGCATTTCAGTGGTAGAGAACACATACAAGGAAAAGCACACACGTTTGAGCAGGAAGAGGACACTGCAACACTATTCTATTATACATAGAATTAAAAATAAGAAATAGTCTAAAACTGATTCATCATGAATAATGAGTGTTGTACCTTCATAGACACAAATAATGGCAATAGTACTTAGGAATCCCCTGATAAACTATAATATTAAATAAAAGATAATTGAAAACCATTTTAGCATCTTCTCAGCACGAATGGCCACCAGTATAAAAATGTTTCGTTTGCCTTAATAGGTATGATAACAACAACTTGTATATTCTGAACATAATGTAAATGAAGGCAGTAAAACATGCCAAAAGTATTATTTTTCATACAGTAAAATAATTTTCAAATATTTTGTCACAGGCTGTAAGTTTTTATGTTGAAAAAATGGCAGACTTTGGAAAAAACAACTGATTAAAAACCTAGATTAGCTTGATTAGCTTTGTGCTAATTATTTCTGAATACTTGATCACGTGTGTATTTGTGGTTTAATACCCTAAGTATTATTGTTATCTGACTCTGTCAAGCATTATGAAAAAGCAGGTGTTGTAGAAAATGACTAATGAATGATTGACAGAATAAATGTGGATACATTAAGACATGGTAGAATTATGAAGTTCATGGTGTTAGCTCAAATGTTTTTTTTTTTCGTTTGCAAGACAAATGCATACATTGTGAGCATACATTTCGCAAATCATTGTTTACTTCCATGATGGAGTAGGTAGAATCAGATAGTTGGTCAATATATTATGTCTGAGTTAACATTTTAGATGGAAAACAATTCCGTCACAAAGGGTGAAAGTTACTCCATTCTGCGTTCCTAAATAAATCTGAAAGGTGTCCGTTCCTCGTGAAATCCAGCTTTAAATCCATCATTAATAACAGCCTTAAATCAGAACACAGAACATGTTTTTAATGCTACACTGTCAGAAAATAAGAGACATTTAGAATATTTAGATTACTCAGTGCTTTCATTTACTTAATGCTCTTGGTATCTGACATCCACTGCTCTTTATAGACCAGACACTAATAATTAGGAGATAGAAAATACATTACATATTCTTGACTATATCCACAATTCCACTGATCATAGTGCCTTCCATGATTATTTAATGGTATCGACACCAAAGAGACTGCATGACCTAGAAAACAATGTACTGCATTGAAAGCTTTTCTTTTATTTATTTTAGAACATAAAGCCAAGTAGACTCAGTGAAGCCACTCAGTGGCTCTGTCTCTGCTATTAAACACAGAAAGAAAGATTCCATTGATACTGGAAACATACTCTCCCTCTTCTCATTTTATTATAGATGTATTATAGTTCAGATAAGGTCAGATTAGTCACCAGATTCACTAAAATAATGATTCACCCCAAAAAATGTTTATTTAGTGATTAACTGTGTGAATGTCATCATGCAGTTGACAATTCACACATGGTACAGCAAGAGCAAAAAATGTTTTTGGATACATGGGTGGCACAAGTGATTCTGGAAGTCTATTAATAATATATTATATGTCCTGTGGCAAACAAAGAAAGGTTTTCTGATGTGAAACAATAACCATAGCATTTTCTTCTTCTTTTTTTTTTGTTTAACACACTATATATATTCTATATATATTTATATGAAAAACTAATTGATTTGATTGAGGCATACACTTGCTGGATGTAGGTATCAATCAGAAGTAAATCTGTACATCTTCCCTCCCCCCCCTCCACCAGACTAGCTCTGAAATATCACAACACACTCCCTGATCCACAGCACTTAGGACATGCACTCAAACCTTTACTCCTTACAAGCAATGCAATAAATAAGGAAAGCAAGACGTTACTCATTAGTTTCCTTCTCTTTGCCCGAGGGTTCGCACAGGGCTCTCTTGTGCATCATTGAGTAGGGGAAGGCTGCTGCACTGCAAGAACCATAGCCCAGTTTGGTGAGGCGGGACAGAGTCTTGATGCTGCCGGGCGGCCTCCCTGGGCTCACCTTGTAGCCTGCAGCCTTGGTTGTGCCCAGAGGCCTCCCTGGACTTGTTTTGAATCCCGCCGCCTTGGTGGTGCCCAGCGGTCGCCCGGTGCTGGTTCGGTAGCCCGCGGACTTTGTGGTTCCGGAGGGCCTGCCCCTCCTGCCGGATCTCCCCAAGCTCTTCTTTTTCTTAGAGTCCTCTGGCTTCTCAGCGTTCTTAACCCCCACTGTCTGGGAGCCGGGGTCACTCCTGGCGTCTTGCCTTTGGCAGGGCAGGGGTTTGAGGCTGTTCTGCGGCGGAGGGGGCAACGGGGGGAGGGGCAGCTGCAATGAAGGTGGGGGGGGCGCGGGGTAGAACTTGCTGGACTGTGAGGTACATAAGTCGAAGTGGCTGGCAGGGTGTCGGCCATCTTCCGCGAGGCACGACGCCCTGCCGCCCATGCAATAGTCATTGCTGTTGCCGGCAACCTGGCGCATCATCTTCTGTGGGGAGAAGACAAAGGTTAATGAGAAGATGGGCGTTACTTTCGGAATCTGACCCCCCCAGGAGTAACAGGTACCCCCTTGCACTCACGAGCACTAGAAGTGGGAGCAGTGTCTCAAACCACTGTCCTACACACACTAAATCAGTGCTCTCTGCTGTTCCTTGACTGAAGACAGTACCATTGGCATTCCCTGAATGAAAACTGCTATAATATCACCCTGCAACTCACAACTGGCAACCCACTGCTGCTAAGCAGGTGTGAGTCTGGTCAGTACCTGGATGGGAGACTTCCTGGGAAAAACTAGGGTTGCTGCTGGAAGAGGTGTTAGTGGGGCCAGCAGGGAGCTCACCCTGCGGTCAATGTGGGTCCTAATGCCTCAGTATAGTGACGGGAACACTATACTGTAAAAAGACACAGTCCTTCGGTCCTGACTCTCTGTGGTCATTGAAAATCCCAGGGCGTTTTTCTCGAAAAGAATAGGGGTGTACCAATCACACCCTCCTAATAATCCCCATTTATAAATTGGCTTCATCAGTCTGTTCTCCTCCCCACTGATAGCTGATGTGTGGTGAGCGTTCTGGCGCACTATGGCTGCCGTCGCATCATCCAGGTGGATGCTGCACATTGGTGGTGGTGGAGGGGAGTCCCCATTACCTGTAAAGCGCTTTAAGTGGAGTGCCAGAAAAACGCTATATAAGTCTAAGCAATTATTATTATTATTATTATTATTATTATTATAAGAATCTAACACATGTAGCATATATACCATTCAGTGATACAAAACATTAAAGGAATAACACTAATACACTAATACTATAGTATTATACTAATATTATTAAACTAATATAATAATACTAATAACATTAATTTTGTGGGGAGCTGTAAGTGGGGAGCTGTATCAGTGGGTGTTGGCTCCAAAGGAACAAGTGAAGCTCAATCCCGGGCTGAGAGATCAAAGGACAGCAGCTGAAATGATTATTTCTTTATTTTTTCTTTTCACCCTGGAATTATGCTTTGCTTGTTCTTTTGCTAATAGCATCAACGCTTCCAGCACTGAAAGTAACATATGAGGTTGTTTTTGAATGTCTTCCGCTTCAAGAAGGCCCTGAACTCCACTGTCTCCCAGTCTAATGCTGTTAGATATAAATGGTTGTTGAATGCTTTTGTGTTTGGCCTTTAGTATAACTAAAACATAACTAGTTTTTAGTAACCAGATGAGCTTCAGAGTATTTCAGCTCCTTATAGCCAGCTTCTTTAATGTAGAAGCAGTCCTAAGTAGATGATGAGAAAAACTGTAAACCAAAATCTAAATTTCATTTAGATGCTTAAGGGAAGAAAGGTCAATGTACAATGTACATGTCACTGATGCATGTGGATCAATGTGATACTGAATGTAGGACCTCTTTCACAACAGAAAAAATTGCTACACCCAGGAATAAGTTTGCTTGACATGTGCCTGTTCAAGCTCTGAGTCTTCTGTACATTTGCTTCGAAGACAAACTGCAACAAGTTGTAATGACCTAAAACGCAAAGACTCCTGAATATTTCTGTTAAAATTATTCAAATAGCAACGCTTACCTCTCTGTTTTGCAGCAGTTTTGTATGAAATTCAAATGTATCCAGTCATAGTCATACACCAACATTTTTTTCTAAAAATTACACCACAATAATTTCTGCGTTCGGTCTGATATACTGAAAAAAGTAACCCACGTTTATGTGTTCAGTGGTTTTATACAGAATCCATAAATAAGCGTGCGGGGAGTGTCTAATTTAATTAAAACAATCAACCCGACGCGCTTGTGTAAATTAAATTCTGGCGGCTATTAATCGTGAGAACAGTAATCGCGTGCTGCAACTTTTATCTTCCTAGAAAACTTAAAAAGCAATTTCGGCAATTACGTTTCTCTTCCATTCGCATGCCAATGCACATACTGTAAATATATTAAAAGCAACACCGTTGCACAGTAACTGTACATATAATGGGAGAATTACTACCTTAGCCTAATCTTTGGTCGTCAGATGTAACACTACATTCTATATTAGGCCCACTGTTTAACCCTTTTTTGTTATCATATCGCAGTGTTTTATTTATAATTTAAAACAATATTATGACATATAATAATAAATTATTAATTTGATGCAACAAGGGGGTATACTATAACTGGACAAAAGGTTTCTTTGTTTCACGATTAATTCAACCAAAATGTGCATTTCTTACTAATACCATGATTTTTTGCTAAATAAATCATACTCTGAGGATAATAATATAGGTAAAACAAGGCCTAATTACAACACGTCGTTCAAAAAACGTTTTACTGTACCTCGATTGTCTGCAGATCATGGAATGCAAAGGGTTAAAAACAAAAACGATAGATCTTCCATCCTTTAAATCCTAAAGCAGATTCATCTTTCTCGGCTAATCACAGGCGATCGAGTCAGCCGCGTTTTGTTCGTCTCTTCAGAACACCAGAAAGTCTCAATGTGGGTTATTTTATGTTTTATTTTTTTCCTGTTGCAGAGAGGTTTAGATGAGAAAGGCAGCCATTTCCATTAAAAATTAATAAAGCAGGAGGGAATACTGCGCAGGCGCACTGCTCAACCTGGGAATTGCTGCAACACCAGAGCACATAAACACTGGAATTTTAATCAGGTCGGTACTGCTCCTTTACTGCAGCAACTAAACTGTTAATATGAAATAAAAAGAAACCGAATGGTGGATTTCTAACTTTAAATATTCAAAGGTTCCCTTTTTCCCTTTCGAGTACGTCCTTGGTTACGTCATGTGAATATACCGCACTGTACAAGAATAAGATCATCCAAGAAGTGGACGAAGTGACTGACAACTCGGTTGCTCTGCTAAGAGCTTTTATACAAAAGTCATTGTTGTTCCCTTTTCAGATTCCGTTTCCCTGCCTCTATGACATTTCCCATTTGATGATATTACAATATTTAGAGTAAGAAAACCGCAATTAATAGGCTACATCCTTATTAACTGTCTAGGAACCATATTTAGCAGAAGGATTAAGTGGAAATTAATTTTACCGCGCCTGACTAATCTTTCAACTATTGTAAAATGAATTTAAAAAATGCAAGGGAGCATCATTCTACAAATCTAGAAGATGAAACTTCAACTTTGTTTATATTCTAACGTTGAACTTGAACTTTATTGCCATATGTAACTGGTACATGTATTGGTGCAATGGACTTCTTACAGAAAATCTCTCGATTGTTAAAACAAGTTAGTACAAACTTGTTTGGTTAGTTGGTTAATGTCAGTTCTAGAAAAATATCTGTCAACAAGTCCATGAGTGCTTTGATGTGTGAAAAGAAACTGACAGTCATGGGCCTTGAATTCCATTGATTGTTTACACAGAAAAGGTTGAATGAATATTTGGGCAGAGATGAAGTATTTATAGGCAGAAATTAATTTTATATGTACAGTAGGTACAAGTTTTATTCAAACATTTGTACACCCCAATTTCAGAAAATTAAATTAGATTAGCCAGAGAATGACAACGTTGAAGTGGGTAGCTGCGTCAGCATACACAGGCTGCAAAGGAACAAGTAAAAGGTTTATTCCATGCTGAAAAGAGAAGAAAGAAAACAACGTTTCGGCTGTGGAGCCTTCTTCAGGTGTGAGAAAGACAGGGCAGATGGCAAAGATTAAATAGTTAGGAGAACAAAAGCTGGGAGAGTGGAGGAGGCAGGAGCAGGGGGGAGGCAGAGTGGGCACTCAGGTGGCGCGAAGTGGAAAGAGGTGTGAAGTCAAAACCTGCATGTGAATAGAGAAGATTACACGAAAGCAAGTCTGTCATTGAGAGAGGGGGGAGGTGTGAACCAAGTTTCAGGATAATTTTTGTTTCCGATGTTTTTCTCCAGAGAATAACTACTTTGTAACACACAGCACTAAGGATAGCCGAGTTTTGAAACACTCAATGAACCAACAAATTCCCAATGTGAATTATAATCCAGTGATACTTCATTTAGATTTACTGAACCAACAAAATCACACACCAAGCTAGTGTCGCAGGACATTTATACAGTATATTGAATAAAGGAATTACAGTTTAAATTCTAAAAGTGTCTCCACCTTATAGCCTGATCTCATCAGATCTCAGAAGCAAAGCAAGCCTAGTCAATACTTTGAACAGCAGGCTGCTTCTGTAAATGCAGATAGTTGACCAGTAGGTGGCACACTTTTCTCTGGCACACTGTGTAGTAGATGCTACTATCCTTCAGAAGAGACATTAAACTGAGATACCACCTGGTCATGAAACACCCCATTTATTGAAAATAGCACTGCTAACCATAGTGGGTTTGCACACTCGATTATCTACAAAGGTCCCCTTAATTCACCCATTAAAATATTTTCTAATTTCTATACTTTATCTGCTACCAGATACAAGAACATAATGGTTGCCACACATCACTCAGATGGTGGATTGGTAGACTTCAGTAGGACACCTTCCTATATGTAAAGCTCTAAAGGAAGAAAAGAGATACATAATATCTTGCAATTATTAAACACACGTGGTATATTTTCATTAATGTTTAAAGTATTGTTTAAAGATAAACACAATGGATCTCCCAGAGTTATCTATGCAAATGCACAACAAAGGCAGCACACTGCTTAAGATGGATGGTACCCAGGGGAGATTAGGACCACAATCAATTATAATAAGTCAAATAAAAATGAAAATAAATCAATCACACCTTTAACAGTTTTAGATAATGAAAAAATGTCAAACGAGAACTTCTGACAGTTTTATTGTGGAAAAACAAATGAAAAAACATACCAAATTAATTGGATCTGTAATATGGTCTTGAACTAATTTTCTACAGTCAACAGATTTCCTTCAAAAATTAAAAAAAAAAATTCTTTGCATATTAAAAAATCTTTACAGCACTGCACTAAAACAATGATAAGCTCAGCTGCCTAGATTTTGTCTAGGGTATGAGACAAAGGTGATGCTCAAAAGGAAACCAGATCACCTCAGATAAAATTCTATACAAATTGAAAACCATACCATGTAAGAATAAGAGCCAATGTGAATATACATTTCTGAGGACACTAAATACAAACCTCAGTATACAGGCTAAAAAAGGGGCAAGAATTGACCATAATTTCATCATCCGCTTTAACAGATTGATCTTTTGGGATTGATTTTTTAACAGAATACAGAAAAAGGATACTGCAATTAATCCATTGCAAACCTAATGTTTGAAGAATTTTCACTAAGTAGGCAATGTTACAACAAGATGATTATTCTTCAGAAAGACCCCTTTAGAAGGCAAAAAAAAACAAACTTCCACTTTTCATGAGAAAATGTTCATCAGGTAACAAGACTTAAGTGACAATCTATAAAACCCAAAGTAAATAAAACCTATAATAATTATCAGAAAAGGCCTGCTTGACACAAGGAGACTCCCACTGAAATAATTAACTATCTGATGAAATGATAAACATCTAAAAAAGACACTGCAAGTGAA
Source organism: Lepisosteus platostomus (assembly GCF_059453375.1). Classification (NCBI taxonomy): domain Eukaryota; kingdom Metazoa; phylum Chordata; class Actinopteri; order Semionotiformes; family Lepisosteidae; genus Lepisosteus; species Lepisosteus platostomus. Next base: position 26,838,323 of record NC_142623.1, read on the forward strand.
TCCACTTGAAGACAAAATGGCACAGTTTGCTGCTGATGTCTTCCAGTTGGAGTCTCACTCTTCTACAAAACCTTGTATCTTCCCTTGCTGGTTGGCTGGTAGGAGTTTTGCTAAAAACAAAAAGTAAAAAGTTTAAACATTAAGTAAAAAAAAATCAATACAATGTCAAGAACATTATAGAAAGGGAGTGCTTCTAAAAATCATGAACCAGTTTGTTTAAAGAATTTAGACAAGCATTTTCTAAAGAACAGTCTCAAGCTGCATTTTTAAAGCTTTCCATTCAGTGTTCAAATACATTGAGCTTCAACAGAAACCTATTACAACAGCAACAAATTCATCCAAAAAATCATATTTTTCATAGCAGGTGCAATAACATATTAGTGAACAGACATATTAAGTAAATTCATTTAGTTCATTAACATTTGAAAATCACAGCCTAGCATGTATGGCCACTATTGTAAGCATTACAAACTATACATCTGTTACTCATGTTATGCAACAGAGCTTGCAGATGCCATCTTGTGGAAATGCCTGATCTTTGAGTTATAAATCCCCAAACGTCATCCAGGCTCCTCCCGCAAATGTTCAATAGGGCTGATGTCTGGTGAGTGGGGCCCTGATGGTATGACTATCACATTCTCACAAGACCATTGTTACATAAGCAACATGAGGATGTGCACTGTCCTGTTGAAATGTTGCCTTATCAGGACAAGCCCGGAGCAAAGGTACCAAACGAGGTCTCAAGACATGATCAATGAAGCACCATGCAAAGTTCTACAGCAACTTGACAGTCCTGTCCAAGGCCATCACACTTTGACTTACTCATCATCAACTGCTCTGTTGTTTACAGTTCTTAGCTTTTACCCAACAGCGCTTATCAGCATGATCTTCACATATCAACTCCATATATATGTGCAATATGCAAAACAAGTGACATTTCTAATGTATATAGTTATGTGAAGGAAAGCAATGATCTTGTTACTGATTTCCTGGCCAGGTTAGAATGCATGACCTGAAAAATGTGGGTATTGTCATCTACATTCCTAGAACATTTTTGGCAACCTTTCTTGCACAGAAGTGGAAAATGAGTATTGCACACATGTATAACTAAAGTACAACTGTTCACTGTCACTATTCAGTGGTGTTCTAGCATAACATAAATCAATTTACAAAAAATCAAAGAATGAACAAAGAAAAAAAGTACTTACTAGTCTGATGAGCTCTTCCTTAATAAGTCTGGTGATTTCAGCTTTTGCTTTCTGTACTGCCAACTCATTTGCACCTAATAAAGAAAAGAAAAACAAATATAAAGATGGATTCTGCCCATTTAAATTCTATTTATTTGAAACGGTGTATATATGCCAATGAATAAAAAGCATCACTAAAAACACCATTTAGATTATCTTTAGACACACATTCCTACCCTTAAAGTTAGAGATGTGATTTTACTGCTAATTCTTTTCTTACCAAGAATTAAGTTGAATCTCAAACCAACCTTTATGATTGACTTACTCTCAATGGCCAAGTAGATTTTGCGTTCTCCCTCTTTGGGTTCCTTGCCTGGAGGGAAGTAGGTTCCTCTGATGGTGATGGCAGCTTCAGAGTACTCACTGATCCTCTGGAGAGCCTCCTTGGAGGTAACCTTCCACCTGGCAGTCTACAGAGACACCAGAAAACACATTGAAACCCTCCATCCTACTGCCCTTCCAGCCTAACCATGGAAATGATGATCACGGCAGCCTGATCTCAATTCAAAGGAATTCTCCTGTCACAACGGACCAAAGCAGAAGTGACTCACCAAACGTGGTGTCAGCTTTGTCCTTTGGCGATATACACTTGGAAAACACAACTTACACTACACATGATTAAAATGACAACATGAACGTATTGGCTAGCTAAGGCTTAGCTAAAGCACTTCAGTGGAATCAACAACTGGAGAACAGAAAGGTAGCAATAAATACTTGCCTGTGGGAAGTCATTTATCTCCAGCTCCTCTTCATATCTCTTGATTGTTTCAGACTGCGCAGTATCTTGCTTCTCCTCCTCTTGTTTCTCCACTGGAATGTAGTTGAGCTTGGCATTGATCTTCTCAGCCAGCTGCTCTGCTATGGTCTTCGCAGAGACAGATGGAGCCACCATAGTGCCTCCTCTCAGAATTGCGTTGGTGGCTTGCTGCATCACATCCTGTCATTAAATGTTTACAGATCAGATACTTTCTTCACTTTTTATTTCACTAGTCTGACTAGTCTTGTCTACACTACTCCATCTGATGGTGAATACTCTTAATATGCACGAATAGGTTGTCTATGACTTATATTATTCCATTTACAGTCATGAATCTAAATCACCAGGTGCTGCCAAGCAAAAAGCATCAAATATTAGCTACAATGATATAGAAAACTTTTTCAAAAATGCACGAGACAAAAAAACAAATTTCACCAGTCTCATATTACCCAACACCCAAAAAACATTAAAACCCAACTACATGAAAAAAACAACTAACTTGTGCTTCTGCTCCAAGGTTCTTCTGTGCATTGATCTTGAGAGCCAGACGCTTAGCAATCTCCAGTTTCTCAATGTTACCAGCAGAGGGCACTGCAGGACTGGCCAGTCCTCCTGGAGCATTGGCACCACCTGAAGACCCTCCTCCTCCGCCCCCACCCCCTCCACCAGGCGCCGACAGGTCCTTCACCCGCTTCTTGGAATTGAACATGCTCTCGATCTGTTCATCAATCTGTAAGGAAAACAATCGAACACACTGGGTCTTTTCTCACTTCCAAGACAGTAATAGGTTACACTTTTTAATGCAGAAGTTAAAAGACCTCAGCCTTGGATGTTAAAAGGGGACTCTTAAGATTATTTGAGGAATTCGATAAGTTTTTAACAATTTTAAGAAAGGTAACAAGTCAAACAATTGTATTGATGGTAACATTTTTTGAAATATTACACAGGACTAAGATCTGCAATGTGGTATGCCTCAGCCAATGCTGTAACTTTTAGAAACCCTTTCATAGACAGCAGCATGATTTACTCACATCCAGAGCAGTGTCCTCGTCATCAGAGTCCTGCAGGCCCAGAGCAGCTTTCTGCAGCTTTTTCCTCTCGTTGGCCAGCGCATGCTCAGTCTCGTCAAACTTGAAACCCTTCCCAGAGAACCCGCTGCTCTTTTTGATGCTTTTGCCCTCCTGGAAAATTGAAGTGCAAAACAGATTGACTTTTAAAAAAAAAGGATCAATTTGAGGTATTAATCTTTTATTATTTTTTTTGGAACTGTTTAACAGGTCTGTTCTTGATCAATCTGTAAACCTAGAGAATCTGACGTAATGCCACTTTTTGTGGGGCACTAACCTGCACAAATCTGCACTGTATTCCATTATTAAACAAAGAGCAGAAGTTCAGTTGCGAACAATATGAAGTGGTTAGTTTGTGCTTGTTTATGATACTCATAACCTGCTAAAGTTGAAAAATTGTCATTCTTACAGCTTTTTGTTGTTCTTTGAAGCTGGCCCACAGCTGTTCCAGTTCTGGTGGTACAGTAGTTCCTGAGAGCTCAAGAGCCTTTATAATATCGCCTGCATATCGAACCTGGTCCTCAGTGATAAAAGTGTAGGCAAATCCCTGGAATAAAACAAAAGCAACTCAATAAGTAAACATTTGCAAACGACAAATTGAAGGGAGTAAATCTGAAGATGCACAATAGTTCTTTAAACCTCTTTAACTTATAGAGAATTTCTGCTGAAAAAGAAAGAGGTCATTCACTTATGAATGTACAACAAACTTCAAAGAGCACTTTAACTGATTACTGATGTGTTACAATGCATCCCCAAGACCAAAAAATCCACACTTACTTTATTCCCAGCTCTCCCAGTTCTTCCAGCTCTGTGTACATAATCCTCATAGTGGTTGGGGCAGTTATAATTGACCACCAAAATCAGATGCTTGACATCGAGTCCTCTGGCAGCTACTGATGTTGCTACAAGCAGCCTGCATGCCCCATTCTTGAAATCATTAATAATGCTGTCTCTGTCATACTGGTCAATGCCTAGACAAGAAAGGTCATAATTAGTACTCCTGTACATAGGTAACTATTTACAACTTCAGTAACAGTCACACATTTTTATACCAAGTATATCACTATGGTTCTTACAAGCTCTCAAAAACTATTTTGAGCCAAATGTATATGATGGAAATGGTTTAGTTCTATAAACAATGTGAAATTTCTAAAGCAGTACTATATTCGTGGAGACTGTAGAATATATTAATACTGATCCTGTTAAAGATTAGAGAAAGTTGATAAAATGCCTGAAACGTTATTAATATGTAATAGAGTGCCTTCATTAACAGATAAAAGCTGCTGACTTCTGCTTTTAATCCATTACCTCCATGGAGGGACATGCAGGGGTAGGAGGCCTTCATGAGATCTTTCAACAGCCCATCTGCATGTTCTTGTTTGTCCACGAAAATTATGACTGAGCCCTTTTCCTGGTAATGTCCCAGAATTTCAAGAAGCTTCAGAAACTTGTTCTCTTCTTCTATAACAATCTGAACACAGACGGATGAATTAGTTTGTGAAAAATTAAAACATTCAAAGAAATAGGCGGAGAAGGAATCAGATCAAATTAAGGCACACTGTGACTACAGTACCATGAGTGGCCATTAATTTCCTCGAAGCACACTATTTCTTCAGACACCGGCTTTATGAGTCCTTTCAGGGTAGCAGTCACCAGGAAAATAAAATGGATTCTAAACCCATGTAAGCCATTTGAGCAAATCTTTAAGGCAACAAACAATGCTAAAACCCTTTCTGCTACCCTGCCATTAATGGAAGCAAACCAACTTCCTTTTCACAGTAAAAGCACTCAGATTAACTGTCCAGCTCTGGCTGTCTGCAACCAAATTCCATTAAGAACACATGGGCTTACCACATGTTGCTCAACATCAGAGCACACAACGCTCCTGCCTCCCACTTGTACTTCAACAGGCTTTGACAGGATCCTGCGGGCCAAGGCCTCCATCGCTCTGGGGAAGGTGGCAGAGAACATGACAGTCTGGCGGTCAGGCCTGATGTTGTCCACTATACGCATCACCTAGAAGAGCCATTAAATAGCAGCCAGATAATATTATGCAGACAAGAAAAGAAGCAATCCAGCAAGGTAACAAAAATGTACTCCATAAATATCAGAAGGTAGGTAATGAACTAGAGGAAGCAACGTACACAAGAGACTTCATAGCTTAGGTGGACTCCAAGTCTACAATTCTGGTTACCACACTATAAAATTATTCCTGCTCTATAAAGAGTTTAAAAAAGGGCAACTGGAATAATACCAGGTTGAAAGGGATTGCGAAAGACAGGCTAAAGGCAGCTCATTGGTATCGAACAGAGCAGATTACAGGGAAACCTGATGCAGCTATTCAAAATTCCTAGAAGGTATGGATCATATGCATCATATGAATGAAAAGGGAAACACTTCCTCCAACAGGATCTACACACCTCCTTGTTTTAAGGAAATGTAGACACTGACCTGACTTGCATTTGTAAGCGTCTTATATTCTTAAAGCATAACATTGTTTACGGTCTTGACAAGAAGCAACCCATGTGACAATAGTAAGCTTGTTCTTAATTACAAGGTAATTGCTGATTGTGAAGAAATTACCAAAAGCCATTTTGAAATTCTCAAGGGAACAGAGCAGTGTTGATGCCCTATGGTTATAACGTTCAACTTATCTAATTCAATCTTTAATGTGCTTAAGAGAACTGAAAAAATATTGAATAGTTCAACCATGTCTTTTACCAGTGCTTGTTCAAATTGTTTACAGTGCAGAGAAATCAAACAATAGGAAAATGAAGTAACTTACCTGTGGCTCAAAACCCATATCAAACATTCTGTCTGCTTCATCAACAACAACGTACGTTACTCTCCGGAGGTTTGTGACTCTACCTATAGAAATCCAAAATGAAGAAATGGATGAAGATAATCAATCACTTCAAATCCAACTCTATAAAACATCCGAACATGAACAGTACACTTCTACGTGGTAAATCTATACAAAGCAATTACAGCCTCAGGATATGTATAATTTTTACACAACTGGAACTTTAGTGCCCAAATTGATTTTCTTTTCTTGCGTACCAGCTCAGGGGCACGAAGAACCTGTAAAAGTCAGAAAACAGCCACATCATACAATAAAGACTGAGACGGAGCCACATCAGGCATAATCTGACAGCATTCACCTACAAAAGAACATATTAGAGATTACCCCGCATGTGTGGAAGAAAAGACTCTCTTTACTAACAGCTACACATAAAGCAAGGGGACACTGGATTTTCAGTCTTTTTAGCTAATGTTATTTACACGGCTCTTTAACCTTCCTTAACCCCTGGGCCTGTGAGCTCTGGGAAATTCCCAGCTTCATCCACAACCAGAAAAAAAATCAGGGCTAGACTCAGAGCTCAGTGAAAGAAAAAACGTTACAGGAAAACTTACAACAAGTTAATCTGTAATTTACTGGAGTACTTTGTGTGTGGCTATACAGGTTATTAAAAATGTGAAAAAAAATAATTCCTGTGCAAATATTCCAATTACAATATTATGAAGCAATACGAGAAAAATACTAAATTAAAGATAACTTACTTTTCCAGGCAAAGCCATGAACATGAGGCAATGCAGCTGTCTCTCCACCTACCTTTTGCTGGTTTAGTCTTGAGGAACACTTCAAATATCTTGAGGACATGTTTCCCAAGGCAGTCAAATAATGTCAACAGTTTAGTAAGAAGTATTGTACTTAACTCACTCTCACCAATATATATATTCACATACAGTAACAATGCATGCACAGCATAAGATATATTTTTTCATAAAGCTGCAGTATCTATCAATTGAAATCATTTTCAAAGAAAACTGGTTTTATTGTTTGTCATGTATAAGCCTAATTGCTTAAGGCACAGTAGCTTCATAAGCAAAACAGATTTGTTGTCATCTTGGTTATTCCCAGGTAAACCCTGCTATTCCATCATGTTACAGCAAATATTACAGACTACACTTTGACTGCAGTTAATTATCCACCAGTAGTTTTGCTCTATCTCTATCATCCTTAGCTAGCAAAAGTAATTCTTGTTGGTCCTTGGTAAGACTAGCCAAGACCCCTTTCATCTCTGCTATTAGCAAAGTGATCAGTTTTTACAAAGGGGATACTGCATCATTCAATAAGTATAGTGTTTAAACGTCATGCGCAGATCACAGAACCTACTGAAAAAATGACATTTATGATAGCAATTACATAGATACTGCAGCTACAGTAAAAAGAACAGAGTCATGGCATTGTTGCATCACAGTGTATACATAAAGGTATAGAGGGGACATTACTCACCACTGTTGGCACCTAACATGTCAATCATTCTTCCTGGGGTGCAGACAATGATTTCTGCTCCTCTCTTAAGCTCAGCAATCTGTCATCAGAAGAAACAGAGGAAATCAGAAAAAGTCATGATCACAGACTCACATACACAAATACTCCTGCAATATTAGAACGCGCTTTCTTGTTTCTTGCAGCAATATAAGCCCATTTATTTAATTCAATAAAGAAATAATTCTCCAGCATCCATTGCTGTTCAGAATTATCAACTATACACACAGCGAACATATGAGAGGAAATGTGATAACTATTATAATAATATTGCATGCTCAGCATTTAATCTAGACATCAGACTAATACACTGTTGAAATTCTATAACCTAGATAAAATGTACATTACTTTAAATGACTAATACTGAGAATGAATTATGTTTAATTTATTATTTTGGTAGAAAAACAATTTCAAGATTTTTATACCTTAATACAGAGGAAACAATTTTTCTTTAATTTTCTTAAAGATAATTAAGATTACTCTTTTAACAGGCTAAACAATGTTTATACACAGGGTATTCAAATTAAAGCAAGTACTGGTTTTGAAGTTAAATGATTTAAGGTAAAATCTTTTACCTGCTCACTTATTCCAGTTCCTCCATACACACAGACTACCCTTAGACCCAGAGGCTTGGAAAACTTCTTGCACTCCTTTGTGATCTGAAGGGCCAGTTCTCTGGTAGGAGTCATAATAACGGCTGGGAAATGAATGACAGACAACACCCGAAAGATTTACGATTAAGAACAGGCATTATTAAAATAATAACCTTCACAGTTTCAACAGAATTGGCAAGATATTAGCGTCTATCATCTGTGTGATGTTAATTTCACTACTTATTCATAAACAGACATTGGGAAATCCTCTATTGTTTCCAACATTACATGTCTTCATAAAACGTCTGAGATTACAGTATTCAAGACAGAGCTAGAGGTCCCGGCTAGTATTGGAAATGAATGCACATCCTCACCTATTGGACCTTCCGCTTCTTCCAGGGGTCTCTGATCCAGGATGTGCCGGTACATCGGCAACAGAAAGGCGATGGTCTTACCGCTGCCGGTCTTGGCGATGCCAATCAGATCCCGCCCAGACATGATGGCAGGAATGGCCTGGGTCTGAATCGGTGTAGGCTTTTCATAGTTATGCCTCGAGAAAGGAAGGAGAACACAGTTACATGCACATTCCACAGAAACGAGACATGGCCAGTGGCAGTTTATTCCATATCCTAGTATGTTTTATTTGTTGAAAGCCTGGAAAAAACAATTAAGGAGGACAGTGATGTGATACTATCATTACTGTGATCCCCAGGAATCTTTTTAAATGCCCCCCTTCCCCGAAATAAGCCATTCAATATTCAGAAGAACTTTTGCTGCTGAATAACATTTTCTTCTCGAGGGTGGCGTTTGAAACATTCCAAATACTTACGCAGGTCAGATAACTTACTTCTTTAGTGCACTTAAAATCTTCATTGAAATGCCACACTGCACCCAAGTCTTGATGGGTTTAGGACAGCCTTTCCCCTTCACAATGATTCCTTCCAGTTCCAGCCTATACACATTCACCTCTGGAAAAAAGATCACAAATATCAAATTGAGAATAATATATACATATACTTTTTCATTAAGGTATGTTCTCATCTCTATCTCTTACTTTAAGACGGATATCCATGATTTACCTTCTTGTGACATTTTAGCCAGTTCTGGTACCTCCACATAGAAGTTTTTGCGGTAGGGCTCATACTCAATCTTCTGATGGTCCACTGGCTCCAGGAGCTTCCGCTGCTTGGTCTGATAGCCAGTCAGTGCTGTCTGAAGATCCACCTCTTCCTCCTCTGATGAATACTGAGAATTAAAATGTTATATAAATGTTATTATTCTAGAATTTCCATGCAATACAAAGCAGAACGCTGAGAAAAATGCGTGTAAGACAACAGTAATGTGTCACACGGTTCTGTTTAAGTTTCTCTACACTTAAACCTAGTCGCACCCAGATCATCATGAAAATCCATTTATCCATGCGAAGCGGTGGCACTGTGGCTAAGGATCTGCGCCTGTGGCCGGAAGGTTGCCAGTTCAAATCTCATGGCCTGCAGAGGAGTCCTACTCCATTGGGCCCCTGAGCAAGGCCCTTAACCCCAGCTGCTCCAAGGGCGTTGTACAATGGCTGACCCTGCGCTCTGACCCCATGCTTCTCTCCCTGTCAGTGTGTCTCATGGAGAGCAAGCTGGACTATGCGAAAAGACAAATTCCTAATGCAGGAAACTGTATAGGGCTAATCTTATTAACTGTTTCTTTGTGGGAGAGCCAAAGCAACAGGCACAAGGCATGGTACACCCTGTGCGCTGTAGGGCGCACTCAGACATGCACACACCAACACCTACGGTCTATTTTTCCAGAAGCCAATTAACCTGCCAGTATGTTTTCGGACTGTGGGAGGAAACCCAGGTGAACACAGGGAGAAACATACAAACTCCAGGCAGATAGCAGCCCAGGTTAGGAATTGAACGCAGGGCTCCACCAATGCGAGGCAGCAATGCTAACCATTGCACCACTGTACTGCCCTCATAATGAAAATGATTCATTTAATTTTCTCATGCCTTAAACATTCCTCAGGCATGGGTAATTTAATCATCAGGACAAGTACTGTATAATGAAAAGAAAATCCTCATTAAACAAGAACAAAATATTCAGACCTTCGTGGTCATCACTCACAGCACCTTACCTCCATAGCATCCTGGTCATTCTCCATTAATTCCCCTTTCTTTTTGTTGGCATCAGAAGAGGCTTTCTTTGTTGTGACTACAGTAACAACTTTGGTTACAGTCGTTCCTCCTTTCTGTTGAAATGAAGGGAAAAACAAGTTGGTATAAAGGAAGGAAAACACAACTGCCATTGACTACAACACTGAAGGCTGTCCGCCAAACACAGGGATGAGGAATGTTCAAAGAGTCGTACAGACAACTCAGAGGATTTAAATTCACATTACATTAGTCATCTAGAGCATCGCTGGGAGCTTCTGAAGTAGAAAGAAAGAGAGGAACAGAGAAAGAGAGGTACCCAGCTGGCTGAGAGCTAGACAAACTTTAACACGCAGGCCCAGTCCGGTCCCTACCTTGTCATTTCCTCCTTTGACACTGCCCATGTTGAACTTCTTCACTTCTTCCTTCACCTCCTCCATGTAGGCATCCAGAGGATCCTGCTCCTCATCAACCTCCTCCATGGCCTCTTCCTCAGGCTCAGCAGCTGCTGCAGCCTCCTCATCATCATCTGCAAGAGGAATGCAAATCAGATTGGGCTGGAGCTAGCAACAGAGTTAGGGGTTAGGTTTAAGGCTAGAATTAAGTTTAGGGTTAAGGGTGAATTACAATTGCTGTAAATAGCCTGCGGCATGTCATTTTAAAACCTGAGACTCCATCTGCAAATTACTCACCGTCATCATCCTCCAGACTCCACTTCTTTCCTTGTTTCATCTCCTCCAGCTCCTTCTTCAGTTCTCCAATGTTTTCCATCGCTTTCTTCCTCTGCTCTTCCCTCCACTTTTCCACTCTTTCCTTCCTTTTCCTCATTTCTTCTTCCAGTTTGTTCTGGTCAAAGTCTTGCTGTGGAGAGAGAAAAGAAGTGTCAGGCATTTGATTCCAAACAAAGCTGTACATCACAAAATAGGCACAGTGCTTTTACAAGATTAAAAGAGAAATAAGACTTAAACAGCTAACACCTAACTTACGTCTTCTACCTTTTCTTCCTCTTTTTCTTCTTTTATTTTCTTTTTCTCCACAGACGGCTCTGTGCTATCAGACTTCTCCTTACTCTTTGACCTGCAAGAAAAACAGTCTTTCAACGCTGGGCTTGGTACTGAAGCTAGAAATAACTGGAAAACGTCATATTTTCTTAACGTGTGCTTAGTGTGCAGTACCTTTACTGCATTCTTTCCGATATTTATGGTTTTGAATGAAACTTTATTTAAAAAGACCTATGCCATTTTTCATAATAGGCGCTGGTTTGAAAAAGAACAATCTGATCCTCGAGTCCTACCCTTCGTCAGTCTTCCTGCTCTTGCTGGGGCTTGAGGAACGTGACCTCCGGCCCCGGGTCCTGCTACAAGACCTCCTCCTGTCTCGGCTGCGGGATCGCCGCCTTTCCCGACTCCTGGAGCGCCTGCAACACACAGAGAAGGAGAGCGCGACTGTCAGAGAGCCTCGCTGCCCCCCGAAAGAGGGGGGGACACGTCAGAGCCGCCCAACACGATACTTTTCTCTCTACTGACTGGAACTGTCTTGTCATTCACTAACATCATTTTAGGACAAGCTTCTTACAGCTCACTAACTCGCACTCCAAATTCAAAAGAAAGGTGAAAGAAGGACTGAAAGAATCATAATTTAACAGTATCATAAGAGGACCGTCTTAAGAATATTGTGTCACCGACTACATAGAATAACAAACCTAAGCCTTTGAGAGCTCGGAAATGTTTCGGCATTTCAGACAGGGAGACTGTGGCTTGAAGGCCCTGCTTGTCCCAGTGCAGTCACCCACCTCGGACGCTTCCTGTCCCGGGATCGGGAGCGGCGCCGATCACGGCTGCGGGAGCGCTCACGCCTGCGTTCCCGGTCTCGGCTGCGGGAGCGAGCCCTTTCCTCTCGCTTCGACCTCTTCTCCGGAGACCGGCTCCTGGAGCGGCTGCCGGACCGCCCCCTTGAAGCCGAGTGCTTGCGGTAGTGCCTGGGAAAGACGTTTCACACGCATTGACTGATCCGCTTCATCACATCCCCCTCGGTTCCCCTCATAACTATCTCCAGGTGGCAGTATTATATCTAAGGAACAAGTAATAGGTTTATTCCATGCTGAAAAAAAGAAGAAAGAGAACACAATGGTTCGGCCGTGGAGCCTCCTTCACCCGAAGAAGGCTCCACGGCCGAACCGTTGTGTTCTCTTTCTTCTTTTTTTCAGCATGGAATAAACCTATTACTTGTTCCTTTGCAGCCTACGCATGCTGAAGCAGGTACCCACCTGAAGTATTATATCTATATATTTATATATATATAATATAATATATATAAAATCCATCATTCTCTTTCCTAAGCACTTCTTCCAAATCAGGGTTGCAGGGGAGCCAAAGGGTATCCCAGCAAGCAACAGGCACAAGACGGGATACACCCTGAATTGGACGCCAGTCCATCACAAGGCACACAATCAGACAAGGGTTGAATCTTCCAGAAGCCCCTATCTACCAGTTATGTTTGTGGACTATTGGAGGAAACCCACACAAATACAGGGAGAGCACTTAAACTCCACACAGATAGCATCCCAAGTCCAGAATTGAACCCAGGGTCACAGCACTGTGAGGCAGTAATGCTGACCACTGCACCATCAAGCCAGCCAGTATTATTATTAAACCTTTATACAACCAAACACCCAGCTGAGAATTTCTCATTCTCAATGATGGCCTTGCCAAGAGGAGGCGTAAATCATTGCAGCATAGCAAGCAATAAGGAAATATCATATGAATTTTCAATTTAAAAAAAAAGAACTTAATTTCTTACATTGTTCCAGGATCATGAATGAATTTGATATAATCAACACCTTTTCATGATTTTGAACACCTAAATCAAGTACCCCGCATACTCTACGCTGATCAAAGCTAATAAAATAAAATATCTTGACCCTTTCAGGTACAACTTCTCCTTAAGAACAGGAATGTTCCCACCAAGAAGTGTGATTGCTCCCACCAAGAGTGACAATATATGTTGTAGTTTGGTGACCAAAGCTGAAACCAAAATAAATCTAACTAATGCACTGTATACCCAGAGGCATTAAAAAGAAAACAAATGTTACGGTTTCTAATAAAAATAATTCTACAATCTTAATAGCCATAACGTAATTTTTAATGCATTCACAGTGTCTAGCTGAAGAAAGTGGCAAGTCACCATTTATCTCATATTCCTTCCACTACAATAACTTCAAGTTTCCACAGATACGTGCACGTATGCACAATGAAGTAAAATTCCAACACAATTTATTTTTCTGTCTTTGGGTTGATTTAATATAAATTCCCATTCCCTGTAAAGCGCTTTGAGTGGAGTGTCCAGAAAAGAGCTAAATAAGTGCAAGCAATTAAATTAAATTAAATGCTCAGCGGTTAAATTCAGATCTAGCTGAATGTCTACTTACAAAAGAACATGACATGACAACAAAGCTCATCTACCTTTGGACTACGAAAACAATACAATATAAAGGAGAACCGTGATTTTGACTTTAGAATGTTGTGCTGGGGCTTCATTCTAATTGTATCGTTCGGTTTGAAGTTCAAGCAATAACCTCATAAATATTGTACGTATTCATTAGCACAACTCTAATCCGATTAGCAAATTCTCAGCTACCACATTCTCTAGCAGCCTGAAACGTTACCTCAGATATCTACAATATAACGTTTTAGAATATATAAAATGAGTTGATTTAATAACGCCGCGAACACTTTGATGGAGGGAAAGCAGGTTTAATTTTGAAGCGCTACATATTTTCTTCCCATGTGCGGCCTAAGGCGATCTTTATAAAAAGGCGTACGAATCTGCAGTGACTAAACTTTTAGATGTAAAAATATTCAGACGGTAATAATTAAGACGAACAATGCACACATACCTCGACTCTCTACCCATCTTCTCGTTGTTTTTCTAAGGAAATCAGTAGGTATTGTTCAATTTTGAACTCACTCTTCTTCAGCGCTTTCGTGGTAAATCCCAAACTTCTCTGCGAACCAATAAATGCCCAACATTCAAGATCGTACATCCGTAATCTTCTCTCTTCCTCCATCCAAACAGCACCCCCCAGCGGCTGGAAGAACCAAATTCATATTGATACCTCCGAAAGAAGACGATCAAAATCCAATTTCTACTGTTGAACATTTGCCTGCTTTAACTGTACTGTATATTGTATAAAGCTGCACACCGTGATATTTCCTGACCTTAGGAACAGTAAAAACGCGAAACGTCGACAAGATTGTGTTAAGGGGATGTGTGCTGAGAGCTGGGAATGCATAGCGTTGAATTACTGTCTCACAAGAATCAAAATCTGCACTCACCTTTATTATAAAAGAAATAACGTATCAAATGAAATATGCCATCGAAATTCACTAAATATTCACACCCAGATCACCTATATTCAAACCATTCATGTCCCCTTTATTGTCCACATGAGATACTTAAGGAAATCAAGTTCCAGTGAAAAGAAAACTACAATACGTGACTTAAAACCGAAAAAGTATTTCCCAAATTAAAATGAACAGCTTTTTCTTTGGGAAAACGGAAAGCCGTGTAAAGAAATGTGCTCACCCAATGATTCAAGCTGTCCCTCCAAACAATATATTTGTAAAAATTCTCCTTTTAGCACTTCAAGAAAAAAAGCTTTAGTTCCGTCTTTGATATTTTATTAATTTGTTCAGTTTTCAGTAGCTTTTCCACATTTCAGCAGTAAATACATCTCACCCAGATGTACAATTTAAATTATGACCAATACATCAATTACACTGTTATGGGTTGATAATCTGGATGTTGTATAACCTGGTACATCATAGTTTAAAATTAAAGTCCTAAAAAGAATTGCTCTTTAAATTTTAATAACAAAATGGCAGTCAACATTTTTTACCTTGTTTTGTCAAGACAGGGAGGAGATACAATAAAAAAACAAGTATGTGTGGTTACAACATTTAAATGACGGACGAAATAATTTATTGTAAATTTAACCTAAGCATGCCACTAAGACATGGGAGTAGGTCACAGTTCACACAGGTGGCACAGGCAAACGTGGAATTTAGCCCATATATACTCTTGCTTGCCCAAACTTTACCACATTCAGAGTACAAAACCTCCGATGCATACTGCATGTGTTAAAATGCATGTGTTTTCGGTGTTTACGATGATGTTTCCCTCTTTAAAATAAAATGAACTTGTCACTTGATGCCAATTTAACCAAAAGTATTAATTGACCTCCAAGTAAAAGATGCTTATTTATCATTAACCACAATTAATTGAAATATCACAGTTGTGATTATTGTACGCCACTTAAATTGCTGGCGTGGGGATGTCTCACTTAATCAGTGGTGAAAATAAACACAAAACCATTCAAATTAAATGAGATCTAGGTTTGATGATCAGTATCACCTGTCAACTCAATTTTAATGATTAATGAGGCAAAGCACTCAGTGGCTGGGAAGTTAAGGTAAAAACAGCCTTGTTTCACAATTAGCAGAGGTTCCATGTTTTTAACCAAGAAATGGCTAAATACAAATTTAAAGGGACAAAAAAACAAATTTAAAATACGGTAACAGTGAACAACCAACACCAAAAATTCAAATACAACACACAGCTCATACCCTGTTTTAATATTTGGGTACAGAATTGTTAACCCTTGACTTTGTTTCTGCAGTGCACTTCACAGCATTTTGTGCTACTGCATTACTTTCCACCAACATGTTCTTGAGAAGAAGGAGTATAAAGTTTTTAGCTTAAGTGGATATATAAATTCCATAAATTAAAAAAAAGGTTACTAGCAGCAAAATCAAAAGTCAGCTAAATCCAAAAATACACAATGCAGAATAAAAAAAAAATTCCTTCAACTATAAGAAACTGGACCCCTTGCTTCTGACCAGAGCGCTAGTAAAACCTAACCATCAGTACATATGGACTGCGGCGCTGTCTTCAGCTACTAGTAAGACAAGCAGAAATTCTGTTATTTCCTGCAATGGTATGGTAGTGCAGAAGACATTTTGCTAACCGTGACCAGGTTAGCGCTCAGGACCAGATCTTTCAAGGACCGGCAGTGTCCATATGTCCATCTTTCCCTGATAGTCAAGGGCCGGACAAGAGGCGGGAAGCGTTGGGAATGTAAGGGGAACAGGGCGGAGGGGTTTCGATTTTATTTCTTCCAAAGCATGGAAGAGCGGAGGGGGGGAGGGGTAAAGCAAACATCAGGGAATTTCAGAACCCAGAAGGATGAGGATCTCGTGACACACAATGAACGTGAAGAAATAGACACACAGATCTGTGAAGACGTCCCCCATTTTGCTATAAGTGTCCATGGAACGGTTGATGACCTCTGCGGGGATCCCTGATAGCAGCAGAGCAGCAGTCAACACTGTAGTCTTCATCTTCTTCTCACTCTGAAAGTAAAGAGGACAGAGAATCTATTCACCTTTCTGCAACCAAGAATCCTCAAAGTCACCCCAAGAAAAACAGCTGATTTCTAAAACTCAAGTTGTTGAAAAAGGGGCAGGGTCAGCACTACTGCCTTGTTTCACTGGGGCCCTGGGTTTAATTCTGGACCTGGGGTGCTATCTGTGTGAATTTTGTATGATCTCCCCCATATTTATGTGGGTTTCCTCCGGATGCTCTGGTTTCCTCCCACAGTCTGAAGACATACTGGTAGGTTAACTGGATTCTGGAAAACTTGGGTCTGGTGTGAGTGTTTGCATACATGTGTCTGTGTGTCAGTGCAATGGACTGGCATCCCATCCAGGATGCACCCTGTCTTCTGGGACTGGGCTCTGCCTCCCCCACAACCCTGAACTGGAAGAAGCCATTAGAAAATGAATGGATGGATGTTGTTCAATATGGATATCTTATTAAGCAGCTCTTCTATATGGTTTCGTCTCTTTTCTGTCCTGCCTAGTAGCCCACTTTTTAAATTAATGAAATATTTGTTTCAATTAAATGTTTTGTGTGCTTTTACAAAAACTACTGCTGATCAAATATACTTTGCTTTTCAAGCCTGTTAAAAATAGTTTCAATGGGAAAAACACTACAAACAGGACTGTTCTTTCATTATTTTAGATCTGTGTGCTGAAAAGCACAATGCAGGAATATAATTCATAAAACAATACATTTTCCCTGAATTATAAACGCAATACACTTTCTGAAAGATAGGAAAAGCGATGCAAAAGAAATTGCTATGTGTACTGGCTTGCAAAAAGGGATATAGTATTCTGTTTTCAAAGCAAATTAATACAGAGCCAAATAACTTACCTACAAACAACCTATCTTCAAAACAGACACACTCACCTTGGGAAAATACTTGTACAAGCCCATATATGCCAGCTGGAGGGTAAGAAATGGGGCAAATATAGACTGCAAATAAGAGAACAAGAAACCTTTGTTACAACATAATGTCATAAAAACAGTCAACCCACAGCTCACTACTGCAGCTGGTTTTCAGAACTTCAAAGCCCTGTCTGAAGAAGGTGGGCAGTCATGAGTTAGTCAGATAGCAGAAGAGCTGTGCTCTAAATAGGAACTCCCAGTGGTGTGATATTAAGCTTTACTACATTATTTTTTGTTGAGAAGCAGACATGAATTCCACCATGCTATACAGGTGTTCGGTCCTGAATAAGTCAACACTCAAACTCTGACATTTTTAATGCCTCAAGTGTGAAGATAAAATTAAGTTAGGGCATTTTGTCTTCATCAGGGCAACATTACAGTTCTTAATATCTAAATACATAATAAATAATACTTGCACTTATATAGTGCTTTTCTGGACACTCAAACCTTTTTTCAGGTAATGAGGACTCCCCTCCACCACCACCAATGTGCAGCACCACCTGGAAGATGCCACAGCAGCCATAGTGCACCGGTACACTCACCACACACCAGCTATTAGTGGAAATTTATTAGGAGGCCACAACTACTGTTTTCTGAGAAAAACCCTGGGATTTTTAATGACCCTAAAGAGACAGGACCTTGGTTTTATGTCTCATCCAAAAGACAGTGCCTTTTTTTACAGTATAGTGTCCCCGTCACTATATTGGGGCATTAGGACCCACACAGACCGCAGGGTGGGCTTCCCCTACTAGCCCCATTAACACCTCTTCCAGCAGCAACCTTAGCTTTCCCAGCAGGTCTCCCATCCAGGTACTGACCAGGCTCACACCTGCTGAGCTTCAGTGGGTTGCCAGTGGTGAGCCGCAGGGTGTTAAGCCGAAAAACAGATCAAGCCGCAAACCAAAGTGAAGCTTGTTAGCTTTCCTGCAACCAGATCTTTACCAGCTAGAGAAGGAAAGTGCTTAAATCAAACAAATCAAAGATCTGCAACACAGACATACCAAATACTTGCAGACAAAGACTCTGACAGTGATGGCTAACATCACGCTCCCGATGAGGCGGAAGACTCGGAAGGCATCTAGCTCCTCTGGGCCCGAGCCGTTTTCCTGAGCCGGCTTCTCGCTGATCAGCTGGCTGCGGAGCTTCATGGCCTCATCGAAGCGCGACAGGTACTGCTGCAGCCCGCGGCGGGGGGAGCGGGGGATGCCGTCGGAGGGGACGTCCGCCCGGGATCTCTGCCGCACCTCCCCAGCGCTTTCGCCCTCGCCGCTGCGGCCCGCGGGGTCCCTGCACTCCCGCAGGGGAGACCCCTGACGCTCAGGTAAGTCGCCATGGTGATTGCTCACCCCCATCTCACTCTGGAAGACTGGAAGTCTCTTGGATTGGGCGGACAGAGACCGCGGCTCTGCTCTGCCATGATCCAAGGGAACTCTGGGCTCCAACGTATGTCTGTCATCTTGTAGAAGATAGGGAAATAAAATTATCAAACCACAAATTGGATTCTTTCAGAATGGGATGATAAATTGTAGTAGTTGACAAACCAATTTACAGGGTTAATTACTCCCATTTTAATTGCTGAACCAGTACTGGTTCACCTACCTTGGTAGTTCTCAGTGCCTTTTCTGTAAAACCCATGCCTTTTCTGGTTTTCACAACAGTTCAGTTCTTAGTTACAGACTAATTTATTATAATTTTCTGAGTTCCATTTTTAAAATGTTATTTCAGTTTTTCAAAAGGGGAATAAAATTTGATACTAATACAAACCCTGTACTAAAGCGTTCATGTGTGTTAGATGGAGTATAACCCATTAGATTCATACTGACTCATACTGATATGACTGAAACCTGATATACTGTTTTTATCACAAATGCTTGTTCATTAAAACCTGGTCCCTTAATAAAGGTTTGTCTCATTTATAGGTTCAAATCAGCTACAGTAATTAAGGGCCCAGCTGGAACAAAAAACAGAAAATACTTGGGTCTCCAAGAAAGCCTAAATTGAAAAAAAAGGGATTTAATGCCAAACAAAAGGCCTTAGGAAATGCATAATCATTCATAAAAGACATGGACATTATTATTTTGCAACTACAGCATATTGTTTTCAGAATTTTAACCCTATAACAGATCATTACAAGCATACATATGTCAAAATATTTTTAACCTGAATAGAGAAATAAGACATGAAATATGCAATCTCTCCGATAGCCTCTTCTTTCAGCATTAATAACTTTGTGACAGCAATTCCAGACAACTGACCAGAATGTACAAGCCCAGTGACAGGCGTAGCAGGTGTCCTCCTTGTGCCACTCCTTTAAACTCGATTTATTCGAATTCTTAAAATAATAACATAAAATAGCTTTAATGCTTTTAATTTATAAAACGCCACATGAATTATCGCATCTACCTTTCAAAGAACAATACTTCCCAATATTAAGCAGTTAAATCAAAGTCAAACGAGAAAAAAAGTTACAAAACGCATACGATTAAAATATACAGTACCTATATAATTCGTGTTCATCTAATTTAGATTGGTTTAAATTAAAGACAAAAGAATTTGCGAAGTATTCGTTAAGGGTGGTGATAAACTGCGCTGTAATGGTATGTAGCTAATGTGATTTATTTAAAGGAAATGTATCCGTCTTTTTACTGATATCGGTAATCTTTAACGTCCTTTAATCTTTCAGATGGATAGTTTGATTACAATTGTATGAACCTTTTCATTCCTGTTTTCAGTATTTTAATAAGCGCCTCACCGTTGGCGTCTACGTCGCTCTTATTAAACCCCATGATCCTGTTCATTCTGTCTTCTGAATTCATCAGCAGTTTTCTCCTCCTAATTTCTGCTCTTCTTTTCGATGCAGACATATTGTTTATTTCCTCAGAAGCCTTTTGCATGTTTTGATCTGCAGACTCCATTATCGTGAATGTTAAAATACGTTTAATACTGTCAGTGTAACAAAATGACACCTCGACGTATCTACCACTAATACAATGGGCAAGGCGCTCCTCAAACGGACGCACTTTGATGATGTCACACTTAATAACTGATCACTGCAGCGCGCAAAACGGGAAATAAGAGAAAACGGGAAACGATAAAGAGAAATTAAAGAGATAAAGAGAAATGTGTTTTCATCTGTTTAATTATAAACTGAATTAAAACTTCCTTTACTTAAATCAAAATGTAAAGGTAATACCCTCATATTCATATTAATAGGTTTGGAAGGCTTTCCTATCTGTAAAACTACACATAAGAAATTGTACCATGGTACATTTATGGTACCAGTATTATGGTACGGTACCCTGGTATTTTTGACAGTACCATAGTACATGTACCATGGTAGAAGTACCGTTGTACTTATACTGTATACCATGGTACTCTTAAGGTACCTTGAGTATGTGGTACGTTTTATCCTATGATGTTTTTACAGAAGTATGGTACTTGTAGGGGTACCATGGTACATAACACTAGTTATTAAAATATGATTGACAGATAAATAGATATATAGGTCTACTTTATTAATCCTGAAGAAGACTGCAGAGAAAATAGAAAGCCAACATGAAATGTACAGGCTATTTAAAACATTTTAGGTTTTGGAATGAAACATAAAATTCATTAACCAGTTAAGTCCAAATGTATTAATATTTACATCAATAGAGAATATGATCATAACAGTACAAATACAACAATAACAACAACAACATTTAAATAATAATTTCACTGTTGAAGTTAAAGGGAGCTGGGCATTTAAAGGTAGACTGGCTCATGTTCATGATGCTGGTTCTCCTGGCCCACACCACACTGACGTTTTAGAATCTTTGCTGCATTAGATAGCTTCTGTCTCATAAAGGCTCTGATTTCTGCATGGGTCTTCTCAGGGAACACAGTCTTTACTTCAGCTAACAAGAGAAAGAGAACAGAAAAATATTATTTACCTGAACAAAATATACTAAAAGATTATTTCAGAATATAACCTAAGCCATCTACACTCACCAATTATAGCTTCAACTTCCTCTCGGGACAGGGGTGGCCTTATTTCGCTGTTAGATGAAGAGCCCAGGAAATAGTGAGATGCCATGTATGCTGTAGTGTACAAGAATGCATCAGATCATTTGTGTATTTTGCTGCAGTTGCACAGGAACAGCGATCCCTCAATGTGATGAGCTGTACATTTTATAGAGAAAGACAACATTTGGAGAACAAGTGTGAGGAAACAATTGAGCTATCTGTGTATGCTTGCTTGAAGTACACGTGTGTACCTTCTACTCAATTATAAAGCATTAGAACTGCAAATGGCTTTACACATACCTTAGCCTGTACACCCTGAGGTGTGGACTCTCTTGTGAACTGGCCAATTGCAGGTTTAGTTTTAGTTGCCTAGAAAAGAGTAGAATAGAACGAACAATACTAGAAATACCCAAAAGAACACTGTCACATTGAAATAGTTTGTGTGTGTTTGTCATGTGTGTGTGAACGTCTGTGCATGTGTTTGTGTGAGTGAGCAGTACATCATCTCTCTTTCCATCAGAAAATATGCTAGGTGACATGATATCTTGATAAATGTGAGAGGTTTTGATTGCATTTCACAATGTAAGATGGTGAAAGAGGGATGTAATGAAGGAATATGTTAGGGATAGGGACGAAAAAATCCCGTTTAGTACAGTCTTAAGTAACACAGCAACTTTGATATGTATTGTTGAAAAACAGACTAAAATGATTAACTTTTAATGGAAGGATGAGAAGATGAAAGAAAGAAATGATAAATGTCTTGAAGTACAAAAGGTAAATAAGTGAAAAGATTGAAAAGCCTTCTTACTTTTTCTGAGTGAGCAGGGGATGGCTGGTTGAGAGTAGGTGTGCGAGGAGGAGGCAGAGACCAGGGACAGTCCTTGAAAAGAAGAGGAAGTGTACTGATATTAACACACCCTTTATAAGCAAAAGGTTAATTGGGGTGAAAAGAAAGTAATATTAATCATATCTACCAGACTCATCTGTGTTTGGTGTTTGGTGGAAGAAGTATGGGGAGAAGGAGTTTGGGGATATTGTTCCTGGAAAAGATCTAAAGTTGGGGGAGCTATATACCATTATTATTTTATAAAATAACAAACTTTGCACTTCATACTGTTTGTCAACATTTAACAAAACAGAAATTATTTAGTGACTGAGTTGCTAATAAATCTTTTGTCTAGTTAATTTCCTAGTTAAGAAAGCTTAACAGTAATTCAATGACATATAGAAATAAAGTAATTTATTTTGTGCTAATACAGGAAAGGGGGACACAAAGAAAAGTTACTCTGATTATAGAAATATCCCTTCTAAAACATTTCAGTGATGTCTGCTATTCTTGTGGCAAAAAAGTATTTTAAAAATAACAAAATCCCCTTAAAAGCATTTTAAACCCCTCAGAGCCATTTTAAAGTATGATACAAAATGAAAAACAATAACCAGCAAAAACAATGTAGACTAAAACTGTAGTTCAAATTCTACTTGTAGAACTTTAAGTAGGGGCTATAGACAGTGAACTTCGAAGACACGAGATAAGACTTAAACTTCATCCTAAGCCAAAAGTTAAGGGAAAAGTCAGAAGGGTATCTATCTTTTTCCTCTTTTAGTCTAACTGGAACTTTAACCCTTTTGGTCAGGGTTGTATGGTTGCTAATAAGATTCCCTTCACTCGATACGTCAATCCAGGCAAATTGTTGTAGTCTTCAAATACATTGGTGAACTACTGTCACATTTTTTCATTTGCATGTAATGTAGCCAAAGCAGGGTTTTGAAAATTTACTTGCACTTTGCTTTGCCTGTTGATTGGATAGCATGGATTTACACTTTTTGCCCGGTTAAGAGAAATATTCACTAATCTGGGATGTGGAACCACCAGGATGAAAGGTTCGTCCATCACTGTACCGGTCCATTGCTGCATAGTATGTCACTGAGGTTGTCTGAAGAAAAATTACAACCACACTGTCAGATGCTGCAACCTAAGATAAATAATGTACTATATTATAATTTGTAGTTTGAAATAAAGGATTTCGGTGAATAACACCTGAAATTTGTCAATATTTCCCAACAGAACTGCCATTGAAGTATTGCTATGACACAAGGCCGGAGTGCATAGAAATCACATTGAACAACAAACATATTGTGTAGTAAGACTTTATTTAAACAAAACTCTCCACAATATATAACACAAAAACCTACTCTGAATCAACCCAAGATTGACTGCCACCCTGATTCCCTTTATATATCATCCATCCATTTATTTATTTTTTTAGTTTCTTCCAATTCAGGGTAATTGGAAAGCCAGAACCTATCCTGGCAAGCAATGGGCACAAGGCAGGGTATATCCTGGACAGGACGCCAGTCCATCGCAGGGCAGAAACAAAGACTCAGACATGGATACGCACACACTCACACCATGTACAATTTTCCAGAAGGCAATTAGCCTATCAGTATGTCTTTGCACTGTTGGAGGAAACCTATACATACTCCACTCAGAGAGCACCTCAGTTCAGGAAGTCTTAAATTCCTGTGCATCTCAAGGCACTAACCACTGCACTGTCATGTTGCCCTCAAAATTACATTTGAATAGAATTTATTCTAGTAAAAAATAACTCTTCAGTCTTCTGATTCTGGATACCTGTGAATAAATGTGGGGCAGGATGATAGAGGAATATTTCAGACCAAGTGTGATGCATGGAGGTTGTGGCCACCACCTTCAGCATGAACAGGCTTTTCAAAATGTTCCGGACACACCCCTTTCAGCCTCCTACAGGAGTGGTGTTTTCCATGGCCCCCTCATTGGGGCAACCAGGAAATGTGGTGCATATTGTAATGTGAGAGACCTCTGGGCCCACAGCTTGTCGACTCTCAGGCCCAGTCTCTAACTCAACCACACCACTATCTTCTAGGAGTCCCTCTCCTCACCGAGCCCCTCACTCAAGGTTTCTCAGCCTCAACATACTTGATGATGTTCTTTAGCTAGGAGCCTTCTTGATCTTCAATGATACACAACATGGAGCCTCCTACTCCCCAGTGACACACAACTACAAAGGTTTCCCTTCACATAGCCCTTGGACTGCCAACATCCACTCTAGCACTGCCATACTCCTCTGGTGTCACCAGTCTGGGTCTCACACACATATAGTCTCTAGCATCTCATTGTGACACTGAGACTTCTGGGTGTGAAAATTAGTATAACATGTTTCTATTTAAGCAAAGAGAATAGTTGCTGGCTCCTTTTCTGTGATAAGTTCATTTTAATTGCCAATTGCTCACCTATCAGAGCATTGTAGGGTGTGACGGGCAGAGACTACAGTGTGCTGTAGCCACTGCTAAATGATAAAAAACTCATCTAAATTATAAGAAGGTTTGAGAACTTGCAAATATAGCTAAGGCTCCACCTTAGAGGTAGATTTTATTTTGCCTCAGCTGTGTAGTAGCCAAAAGTTTAATTCATGCTCATGCAAAAAGTATAGTGTGATCGTGACGGACCTGATAGGTTGCTGCCTGAGTACCAGTAGAGCGCTTGTTATTTCTGTGCGGTGTGCCAGTGTGTAATCGTCT
Organism: Lepisosteus platostomus; assembly: GCF_059453375.1. Classification (NCBI taxonomy): domain Eukaryota; kingdom Metazoa; phylum Chordata; class Actinopteri; order Semionotiformes; family Lepisosteidae; genus Lepisosteus; species Lepisosteus platostomus. The sequence goes on from NC_142623.1 coordinate 26,863,371, forward strand.
GAGGAGGTTTCTGTTGTCCTGTATAGGAGAGAATCCTTTTTGAACTAGGAGGATAGATCGTCTTTTAGATCAGCGCAATTATTTGTGTAGCCGGCTTGGGAACATATTCAGTTCTAAGTTGAACACCGTCTGCGGGCGCATGGGGATCTTAAAGCGCAGCCCTGATAAGCCTCAGGTGCTGTAGCTGCGCATTCCCACGCGCCGCGGAGTGGGGAGTGCAGTGGGAGGTGTGTTCAACTGTCACAATAGTTATAAACCAAAAGGAGGAAGCTATTCTTGAGGTTAGTTTTCCCACCTTGTATTTGAAGACACAACTGAAAGAGTCCAGCAAGTGGTGACTAGGCACAAAATCCAAATATGGAACAAAACTGGAATGGAACAAGCAACAATGGCACTTTGCTGGATTCAGACGAGATTGATGACCTTGTGGGTGTGATCTACTCAGTGGTATTAGTTGTGACATTGGTAATTGTCATGTTCTCAATGGGTTGCTCTTCAGATACACAGAAACTCTGGTTCCATATGAAAAAGCCATGGGCTCTGTGCACTGGATTCTTGTGTCAAGCTGGGCTGATGCCTCTCTCCTGTTTCCTCTTTGCACTGGCATTCAAAATGAAAGCCTCTCATGCCATTGCAGTAATTATGATGGGGAGCTGTCCTGGGGGCATTACCTCAAATCTGGCAACTTATTGGATGGATGGAGATATAGACCTCAGGTAAGAAATGTAAGACTGAATCAAGATCTGTTGCATCACAAGCCTACCATTGCTGAACTTTGTTTTGACTATTTGCAAAGAAAGCTTGGAATCCTATGTATTGAGTGTTATTGAGGAGAGACAAGATGTATTTTGACACATTTGTGAGTGTTTTAAGAATTGTGATTGTGTCCTATATAAATATCCATGACTTGTGATTTGCCATATTGTGCAGTGTACTACACTATAGAAGCCAGTGTGCTGTCAAGCAGGCTTCAAAAACATCAAATGAAAAAAAAGTGCAATGATCTAAGACATTTGTACAATTTTCTATTGGAACTCTTTAAATATTGGGGTATTTTCTGTAAAAAATATTTTCATAAAATATGTAATCATGACTAGATGAGTTATTGGTGTCATTTCACTGGTATTCATATGTTGATAGATCTGTAAAATTATGCTCATTTCGATTTTAATTTAAGATTTAAGTTCCAATAGAAAATGGAGATATTTCTGTAGGTAATTTTATCAAGGGATATTAACTTAACAGTACAAATGTCTTAGATCATTGCAATTTTTTTTTCATCTGATGTTTTTAAATTATGATTTACACATATGGCGGAATATCGTTTACTTTTTTTTTCTCTCTCGGATTTATGACGGTCTCTGAGCAACTTTGTAAACCGGCGTGTACTACGGGCAAACCGGGCTCTTTTGTTTACACCAGAGACCAGCTCTTCATGTTACAAAGTCGGCAATGTTCTCGGTTGGAGATCCCCAGAGAACTAGTAATACAACGGAGTAGAGGCTGTAGATCCGGAGCAACGTGTCGGGCTCAAAAAATAAGCTATAAACCTTCTTTACCCTCCATCATAATGGGGAATGTACGATCTCTTGGCAACAAGATGGAGGAGTGAGTTAGCGGAACTGACGAGGAACCAGTCGGAATATCTTGAGTCCTGTATTAAGTGCTTCACAGAGACATGGTTGAACGAACTGGTTCCCGACGCTAATGCTACAAAAGAAGGTTTTCAGATGCGTGCGGATCGGAAAATCGAGGAGAGCGGTAAAAAGAGAGGAGGAGGGCTGGTTTGTGAATAACAGATGGTGTAACTTTAATCATACTACTGTAAAATAACTTTTTTTTTTAATAATAACATTACTTTATTAACCCTATACAATTTCTTGCATTAGGAATTTGTCTTTTCGCAGACCCCAGCTTGCTCTCCATGAGACACACAGACAGGGAGAGAGAAGCTTGGGGTCAGAGCGCAGGGTCAGCCATTGTACAGCGCCCCTGGAGCAGTTGGGGTTAAGGGCCTTGCTCAGGGGCCCAACGGAGTGGGACTCCTCTGCCGGCTGCGGGATAAAAAAGAACAGCTATGCAACCCGCTCATTGAGCTTCTTTCAGTTAACCTGCGGCCATATTACCTACCAAGGGTGTTCTCGCACGTTACTGTTGTGTTGCTGTATGTCCCGCCCTCTGCCGACGCAGCCTCAGCGTGTGACGTCATACACAGTTGTAGCTGGGCTACAAGCCGTGTTCCTGATCACTGGTGATTTTAATCATGTTTCGCTCTCCTCTCCTCTGCCTACAAGAGATAATAAGACTTTGGACTTGCTGTATGCTTATGTCAACAATGCCTACAGCTCCTAATCACTCCCCCCCCCCCCCCCCCCTTGGCAGATCTGACCACAACCTTGTTCATCTCCTATCTCTGTACATGCCTCTGCCTCTTGTCCTACAACAACCAGTGACCACCAGGACAGTGAGGAGGTAGTCAGCTGAGGCTAATGATGCACTGATGGACTGTTTTGAAACAACAGACTGGGAGATACTCTGTGAGCCTTATGGAGATGACATTGATGGTTTTACCTACTGCATCACTGACTACATAAACTTCTGTGTTGACAGTGCAGTGCCCACCAGGAAAGTGCGCTGCTTCTCCAATAATAAACCCTGGGTCACCAGTGATCTGAAGGCCATCCAGATACACTATACTGTAAACAGGCGCCGTCCTTCAGATGAGACGTAAAACCGAGGTCCTGACTCTCTGTGGTCATTAAAAATCCCAGGGTGTTTCTCGAAAAGAGTAGGGGTGTAACCCGGGTGTCCTGGCCATATTTCCCATTGGCCCTTACCAATCATGGCCTCCTAATAATCCCCATCTATGAATTGGCTTCATTACTCTCCTCTCCTCGCCACTGATAGCTGATGTGTGGTGAGCGTTCTAGCGCATATGGCTGCAGTCACATCATCCATGTGGATGCTGCACATTGGTGGTGGTGGAGAGTTGTCCCCATTACTTGTAAAGCGATTTGAGTGGAGTGTCCAGAAAAGCGCTATATAAGTGTAAGCAATTATTTTTATTATTAATTGCATGTCACTAAAACTTGTCCTGGCTCTGAAGCTGCAGTTCCGCCCAGGAACATCTGGTTTCTTGTGATGCCCATCCAGAAAAACTTGAAGACCATTCCTTGCAGTGCTTGTCTGAGCATGTCTGGCAGCAGGTATGCCGTGGTCACGTATATAAAATGTCGGGTTTTAATACGATCACTCTCACCATGAGTGTCAGTGATTGCGTTTTCCCACAGGCCCAGTTTCGTGTTCACCTTGGTGATCCTTCCTGTCCAGTTAATGAAACCCCTAGTATCTTAAGTCATTCCATGCAGAACTTGAAACCTTCTGGTTCCTGTCCCTGCAGGTTCCAAAAAACTTGACTCTACTCTTTTGGCAGTTGAGCTTCAAGGCCAAGGCCCTGGAGTACCGCTTCATAACCTGCAATGCTGTCCGCAAACCCCTGTCTGAGTTCAGGAACAGCGTTGTCTGTATACTGGGAGATATTGAGGACTTCCCCTGTCCCTCCTGATATCACCAAGCCTTCAATGATGAGGTTCTGTCTCACCGCCTCTGCCAGTGGCTTTGTTAAGAGAATGTAGCGAATTCGGGTTCGGCGAGGACGGACTCAGTGACTCAGACACTCGTTGAGTAGAGAAAACAGCACTTTTATTAAACTTCGGTACAGCCAGCACAGCACACCTGTGCCCGTGTGCCAGCAGGGAAAACGACAGACAGATAGGGAGAGAGAACGAGCAAGCGCCAGAGCGAGAGTGAGCGAGAGAGAGAGCGACACAAGGGTGTGAAACCAACTATTTACACGAAAACGGGCGATCTCCCCAGACTCCTCAGCCTGTTTCACAGTGGGTCAGCTGCACTGGTCAGCGGCTTTCCTAATCCGTGCCTTGACCACTACCACTCCCATCCTGCCCCTCGCCGCGTACCCCACCCGGGCGCTCTTAGGCCGCAGCGCCGGGCGAATGCGCTACAAGAACATAGAGAAGAGGTGAAAGAGGACACTCTTGTCTGACTCCGGATATCTGGGGGATGAATTCTCCCAGCTGTCCGTTGGCCCTGCTGTATCTATATCTATACAGTTATACAGTTATTACAGATATAGATATCTACAGTATCTATATCCAGCAGCTGAAACTTTCTCAGAATCCAAACTATCCAATAACTCACTCCTTGCACTCCAGGTCAGACCATAGTTGAACTGCTTTGCCGCACTGATGCTCAAATTTTGTTTTACAGCATGTGTATGACTACAGTCTCTACACTCCTGTCCTTTGGGACTCTTCCTCTGTGTTTCTTCATCTACACAAGCAAATGGACTGCTGCTGGTAGTATCTCTATACCCTTTGAAAAAATAGGTAAGGTGATTTCAACTCTGCAATACAGACTGTGCTTACAGAAACTGCATCTAGGAACTAGAAGGATCTGAGAATGGGAGAAATAACTGCTTCAGAGGATTGTGCTGTAGTCATGTTAAGCCATAGACTAAAACTAGACCTCACATCTTTACAGGATTAACCATGGTTTCAGTTTTTGTTCCAACTTCTTTTGGATTACTCCTGAACGTAAAATGGCCAGCTACAGCAAGATGTATTGCAAAGGTAAGTGAGGAAAAGCCTCCTGCATGTCAATCTCACCTTGCATCATTTCTGTTAAACCTAGAAGTCCTCTTCTGGCGATCAGCAGAATTTCCTCTCTCTTTATTTGCCTCCCCTTCTCACAACTTTTACCCTTTCAATCTGGGTGAAAAGGAGCTAACATCAAACCCACACGTCCTGTGCCTGTGACATCCTTCAGTAACTCATCTTCACTGTATCTTTTCATCCACTGCTAGCTGAGTCCCACAGACATATTAGTTATTTCAGTCCTGCTCCAAGAATGTCTGTCTGCTTCCTCTCTCTTCTGGCTGATCTCATTTGGTCACTCATCCAGGCTTCCGTTTGCACCACACTCAGGATCCAGGTATGTCTAATTATAAACACTCAGGATCCAGGTATGTCTAATTATAAACCTGTTTACACTTACTCAGCAGCCATCTTTACTGAACCAAGATGGAAAGTTCCCAAATAAGCCTCCTTTCAAACCAGCACTGCAGGATGGTGATTCTTTGTTTAAGCACTAATTTTCTATTAAAAAGCAAAATATTATGAGAAGAAAACTAATCATATATAGCAGTGAACTGTCTTCACAGAGTTGTACATTAAAATATGTTGATAAACTATGTGCTACTGATAAAATAACATTTGTGGCGTTTTTAGAGATCTATTTGACCTTTACTTAGGAGATCTGTAACTCTCTGTCTTGAGTGTGGCACATTTGACTTTCCCTAGGTCGGTGTGTCTCTCGGGAGCTTTCTGCTTATTGCTTGCATGGTCGTCTCAATAATCCTTTACAAAGACATGTGGGACATGGATGCTTCTCTTTTGTTTACTGGAATCATTACTCCTTGTGTCGGATATGGATTTGGGTTTCTCTTGGCAAGAATGGCTTGTCAGTCATGGAAGAGGTAAGAGTACGTTACAAAATGTTGCCATCATAGATTCTCTCAAGAAATGTATTTGTGTCCTTATTTAGATCAGGAACAGTATGTGAGTAAGAGAAACTTAGCTGATCTCTTTTTTAAAAAACAAATGGGTTGATGGGTTATCAAAAAGAGAGTGTAACAGTACTTGAAACATGTCAAATGGCGAAAAAGTCCCAGGAGAGAATGAGATGGTGAGTTAGTAAAATAGGTGGGACTGGGGCAGAAGGAGCTCATGGACAGGACAATTGTCCAGGTTGCTGCCTTATGACCTCCCCCTGTCCAGTTATACTTCCATCATCTTGTTCTTGCTTCTAGGTGTCGAACTATCTCTCTGGAAACTGGTGTTCAGAATGCTACCATGTGTAGCACCATCCTTCAGGTTTCATTCCCAAAAATGATGGTTGGCGAGATGGTTTTCTACCCTATGGTTTATTCCTGTAGCTTCACATTTTTTGCAATAGGACTTATAGCTGGTAAGTATGCATTGCAAATGAGGATTTCAACAGACTAGATGTTAATACTGAAAACATTTTACCAAAACTAAAAACCATTTTTCTTTTACAGACCACAGGGTCTAATGCCACCAGTCACTCAGCTGATGTCATAGTATAACTGAACTAAAAATGTCAAATTTGATACTTGATGGGCACAGACTGAAAGGCTCTTGTACAGCTCTTTAATGGTCATAGATTTACAACAAAATAATAACTTGAGGTATATCATGTTTCAAACAGCAGGTGTCTGGACATCTAGCAAGAGATGATTGAAATGTGTTAATTAGATTTGTCACCTGCTTGCTTAATGTATGAAAACGAATCTGTAAAACATCTGTTCTAATTTGCTATTCCTCCACTATAGTAGATATTATTAAATTAACTCCATTTACGCATTTTAGGTTATACTAACATCAGCTGCTCCCCAACATATTTGTTTGCATATTACATATATATTTTTTTCTTCCACTTGAACAGAAATGGCATGAATTTTTCTTAAATCACATCTATGCCAGTGAAAAGATAGAACCATTGTTCAATTTGAGCTCATTAAGCAAAAGGTTTATAAAATGCAAAATTCCAATCCTCCATGTGTAATTAAGCTTTAATGATTGGAACATTAGGTTAGCAGTTTGTTCTGAACAAATGTGGATATTGCACTTCCAATGTGGAAGTGACTCAACACACTTGGCCATCCTAACCAATTTGTGACAGTCTAATTAATGTGATTGCATAATTAAAAAATGTTCAATCTTCCCTGACTTGGGTATATTGTGACCTTTTCACTTTTACAGCTTACAGAATTTACAGAGGATATAGGAAGAAGACAGATGCAGAGTTGATGAGAACTGAAGTGGTCTTTACAGCCCTCACAAGAGAATCCACTGATGGGATGAACACAGATGATTTCCCTTCATCTTCCAAAGAAAAAAGAATGGGGGAAAATGATGTATAACCTACCTAATTGAATATAAAAGGCTTGAAAGAGGTTGTTTGCATAATATGCACAAATTATTCTTGACAATATAGAAGGATAGAAACAGTTGTCACTTAAGGTTTAGGTTTTTCATTTTGTTCTCATGCTTCTAAGCTGTAGTATCCTGCTTTTCTGACACATATGAAGAGCAGACCCAGAGCAGATATATTCCTATTATTATATTTTCTGTTCTGATGATATTGTAAGTCAACAGCATTAATGCAGCTGTGTCTTGTGTGTGCAGTATCTCACATTCCCTTATTAGTGTATGGTTTTTAATAAACTGCCCAGCTTCTGAAATGTGTTGTTAATATTTTTAAACTTGGATTATTATTAACTGACAATATAATTTTAGTCCTAGTATCAAAGGAATTAAGGTAGTATCAATACATCATGTCTCAATCATATACTTGTGTATATTGTTGGCTATTTCCACCTATCCAGGACTTAAATGTAGATGAGGAATAGGTCTGTCCTCTCTATTACACACCATTACAACTGCACAAGTCGACCTATTTAGAAAAAGATTATCTAAATGTCTGGTGTTCACTATTGCTGGACCCCTGTTATTCTCTCTTCACTGTTCAATTCTACACATTTTCAACACAATTTAGATCTGGGCTAAGTATCAGTAAGTCTACTGTTTAAACATTGTTCTCTGTTAGGAATGCTTTGGTGAGCTTCGTGGTGTGTGGATTGGGCATTATCATGTGGAAAATCAAGACAATGTTGGACAGCCAATAACTGCACAACTTTGTCAATAAAGCCCTGGGCTGTGAAATCTCTGCTGCATCATTGCCTTATTTTCAAAAGGATTTCGTGAAATAACAGATTGCCTGAAGCAGTTTCCTTGTCTACTTCACCCATTAGTACAAAATTTGTTATTTATACAATTAGTGTATGACCCCCCTCAACACAGAAACATACAGTACTTCATTAAAGAACAACATTTTGCCGGTCTGTCACACCTCTTTCAAAGTGCTTTCTATGTGGTTTTCCAAAACACCTTTTCCAAATCATCTGTCTTACTTAGTGCTTAGGCAACAACGTAACTAATTAAAATAATGCCAAAAACATTTAATCAATATAAAAAATCTATATTCTTAAAAAGATCACTTGAGAAAAAAGTGTTCTAATGCTCAGTATATAAAGTCTCAAGTTATCTTCCCTCTTCCACAATAATGATTTGCTTAAGGAAAACCTAAAATAAAAATGTTCACTTTAAGTGCTAGGCTAATGAGGAAAACTCAACTGTCAAAATGCACACCTCTTTTTATACTGTTGGTTTGGATAACAATCCACTTCAAAGAGTGGGAGAGGCCAGATTTGCAATCAATTTGATAATCAAACTATCTGCCTTTTATATGTTTAGCTGTCACTCTAGAACCAGGTATTCAGAACAGTGTGGCACCAATCTTGAAGTGTTATTTTCAAGATGTTTAGCGAGACTTTTTATTCCACTCTTAATGCTTGCATATTCATCCGTTGTGGAATAATATAGCTGGTAAGAGTGCATTGTGCATGGTTCCCTCTTCACTACTCAACAGAATGTGCTCATTGCATTACCATCTGCCAAGAAGCACAAACCTGCCCTAGCAAATACCCTTTTCTCTTTGTCACAGCTTCTGATCCAGTGCAGGATACTTCTGGAGAGACAGTTCTCCTCTCTCCAGCTTTTGCTGAGCCACAACATATCCAAATAAAGCCTACTTGCCCGAACACCTCCCTCACAACTCTGGCTCCCCAAATTTTACTGAGAGAGATCATCTTCTCTTGGTTTTTGGACCTCTCCTGACTGCTTTCAGACATAAGAGACAGTTTCCATGCTCTCCTCAGATAGGGCTCAGATTCTCAGTATGACATGTCACCATCCAGCTGCTATGCAATGTCCTTTTTGTCTTCTGCTTCCAGACCTCACAAACCTTCCTTAAATCCTCCTACTGAGATACACAGGATCTTCCATGCATCACCGATATCGACTCATAAGCACCTTTTTCTTGAACCAGAACCAACATTCCTGAGACAGAATCCAGTAATATCCTTGATCACCCCATCAATAGTGAAAACCCCATGGACATGAGCTCAAGTCCCCACACAGCAATTTATGGTGTGTACCTCACAGCCACATTATTTTGGGCAAACAATCACAAGGGACAACTTCAATTCACTATTCCAATACTTCGGTTCAGTCTTCTCTGTAATTTAGGAATAGTTACCCTCACACTACAGAGTGTACAAAAATGACAGAAAAAAAATTTGAGGACGACCAATGCAGAACTGGAAATAAAGACCCAATAGGAGAATGCACCAAAAACTGACACCAAAGCTCAGCTGATTTCTCACATGAACGAGTGAAGAAACAAGTGAGAACAGGTCATGTGGAAGATTCCTGACAGTAACTGTGTGGCTTCAGGGACTAACACGTCACAATTGGATCTTAAGGTCCAGCTGACAATGCTGGCTTTATTTAGAATTTTCTGACAAAGCAAAATCTCTTGGAATGTTTGGATAGCTAAAACACAGCTTTAACTTCATAGCACAGCTGCTACTCACAGCTTGTAACTTTGTCAACAGAACACCAAAAACACCACTGTTCAACCAAACTTATTCAGAATACATCCCAATTCACAATTTTCAATCTTGTGAGGCCTTCACATTTTTGGTGGGTCATCCTCCACAGATGGTAAAATATGTTTCCTGATTACTAGCAGAAAAGACCAGGTTTATTATCCACCTTGTAGGATATGGATTAGGATATAAATGTGGATGTAGGTATGGATCTTGAGTGAGTATTCACAATAATCCTTAACATTGCTTTCCACGACTGAGAAGGAATAAGGAAGAAGTCCCAAGCTTCTAGCAGTGCACACATATTCAGCTTGATACAAGTCTAAAGCATTAATATGTGGAAGGTCTTCTGGGTGTACTTCTAAAACTCTCCTCCTTCCCCACTCTGAGTGCCTTAAATTAGTCTAAATTTATTTCCCGTCAAAGAAAATTGGTCAACATCTCAAAATTAATGCACACTTTCAAACATCATAGAGAACTAGTATTTAATTTTGTTACAGTAATGTACACTACTTTACAAAATGATTTTCTGCTGTGCTTACATTGTACAGATTATCAGCATTAAAGTCACCTGTGCAAGTACAGGTCACCTTGCGTTCTGAAAGTCTTATAGAAAACTGCTTTTAAAACATCTGCACGGGAGCAAAGGATTTATAAATTTAAATGCCAGACCCTCACAGGATTTAATGCGTGCTTGGAGGCATAAAACCATAACTATATTAAAGTTCCATGAAAGCTTCAAGCACAACTTATATGTACAAAATGGCTACTCATCTAATACTTGCACAGGAGACTTCAGTAGCACGTCATCCCCAAGCCACATAAAATGGTCCCACAGCTTGATAGAATTCATTATGCCTTTTTTTAAGAGACACTAAAATAAATATAAAATACATCTTCAGAATCAGGTCTTTATTTTTCAGAAAAAAAAACACTTTTCTGCTGGGTTAATAAATGAAAGTGGGGGTATCAAAAATATTTGAGTACAAGTTAATGGAAGAAAAACAAATGCTCCCAAGGAGAAAATGATATGAAGAGAGTTGTTTTGTGTCAAACCGGGCTTGCTTCTAGTGCATGGAGCTATGCTGCATGTCATAATCTAAACTCCTAGACTACCAAAATGGCTCTCAACTGCATTATAATCTCACAAAGAATACTGCCATAGAATTTTAAATTAAAAATAAAACATTATTATACTAACCTCAGTGGTGAAGATGTTAAGAAATAGCTCAAAAAAGGTAAAAATGTCTTGTTTCAAATAAACTTAACCATGCAGTTGAAAACAAAAAATAAGAATTGTGCTCCTGACTGATAAATGAATACACAGAGTACAAACCTTTTACCTTGGAAATACCTCAGCATCTTAAGAAAAAGCGTATCATTGTTTTCCAAGAAACATCCCACAATTAATGACAAGATTCCAAGAACCAAACACTTTTACTATGCATGTGGGCTAGCAAAATTAACTGGGGACATTAGTCATCCTGAAAAACAGGAGTGAAAGCAACAAGTATTAAATGCTACAAGTGACACAGACAAGGAAGACTGTAGACAAACATACCACATCATACATTACCAACAGGTCTTAAAGAACTTACTGAACCCTTGTGCAGCAAACAATGTAAAAATGTACATTCTGGCTGTTATATACACAACTGCAAAGTAAACACCATATCTTTCTCATCTGGATGTAACAATATAATAACTGTATCATCTGAAAAAGCTACTTCTCCAATGGTTTCCATAGCACAAATCAATCACTAGGGTTAAAAAGAACCATCCATTTTATTTATAGCGTCATTTCACAGTAATCAATTCTTTAATTTTATCACTTAGATTTCTTACTGTAAACCTTTTAATCAACAAAGCAAGGTTAAAGATCAAAAATGGCTTAATTCTAAGTACGTATTAAAGAAATTACTTTTATACTATTATATCAAAATATTTCATATATAGTGTCAACATTTAAACACAGAGGTTCAATGATAAAAATCAAGTTCTCATACAAGGTAATTACAGAAATAAATCTCGTACAGGCTTTCTCATAAATTAAAAAAAGAATACACTTTACACTTCGCCCAATTATGGCCAAATTCAGAGGGAAATAGAAGTTGAGGAACTCTAAGAGATCATAAAATATCTTTACACTACTTAAAAGGTGACATAGCTGTCCTGTGATTTTCTGCTTTAGTTTGCCAACATAATTGCTTGTTTGATGCATGATGAAAGAAAAAACAGCACTTCTAACATTTGTCCCCTCATCTTATAGTAAAGATCATTGTTCATAATCTAACAGGAGAAAGTGTGTGAGTTTTCTCAACCTGAAAAACATCTTTAACAAGCAGTGCTGCTTATATCAAACATCAACCCCCACAGGCAGACAATATCTCAGAATGCATATAATACATATATATTACTTTATTATCAAACAAATGTGCTTTAGACAAAATGGCTTCATGCCTCTTGTCTTTGACTGAAAAAGCAGTCTTTATTACAAGTGTTTCTCTGGGGATTCACACTGATTTTCCTGATATCCTCTCTTCTCTTTTGTGTAAAGCTTATTCTGTCATTTGATGTTGATATGCTTAGGTTCTTTGTTACCAAAAGCTCAGAGCCAGTAATGGAGCACCCCCCCTTCAGCAAAAAGGTCTGTGTTTATTAGAGTCCAGTAACTCGGTGTGCTTCAGTCATGCCACAAATAAGTTAAATCTTCAAGAGGCAAAAAAGAAATGCTTTAAAAATTAGCCAAGACTTAAGTGCCTGAAGATAAACAGCTCTATTCAAAATGCCACCTGTTGATTCTTCCCTCACTCATTAATACCTATAATATTCTATTCGTCATCATTCTGCCTTCACTGGACTTGCTTATTTGCTAACTTGCTGTTGCAGATGAAGCAGGAACTCATAGTACGACAGCGCAGATTCTGTTCGGTCCTCGATCATATTTTGCATAAAGATGGCTTTAAGTTGGTTCTCATCCCTGTAAATACAAAAAGGAGTATTATAAAATAAAATTCCATCATATCTGACGAAAAAACCCACTAGGTATGGTAGGAAATTGTGAAAGGTCCTTTGAATGAACAGAGAAACCTCTCGATCAGGAATGGTTTCATAAATCAGGCTGTAAATATGGATTGCAATAAGAGATTATTAATTTCTGAGTTTTTTTACAGGAAAACACCAGTGCCACAATGATTAGAAGAATATTCTAATCAGTAAACAGTAAACAGGGGATCTCTAAACGTACTGTGGAACAAGAAATGTGGTATATTTCCCCCGATGCACTGTTCTTAACATCAAAACGTTTTGTTATCCACAACGAATCTGTCATAATTTGGCTCAAATGAAAGAGCAGCCTGGCTTACCTGATCACATGAAGCACTGGGAAAAATGGCCTCTGTTCTCGTAGCCAGGAGATGAAGGCTCCCGTTCTCACAGACTCAGCTGTGTCCAATTCAGGGAGCTGATTCTGTTTTGTAACAAATACAAGAACATTTATCAGCTGAGAAGCTCTAGTGTGACCACAGTCCTGGTGTTTCTGCTCAGTTGGCTGCTTTGCCTTACCATGTTCTGAGGTATTGCTGAGTAGTTTGGTACTCCCAGCACCTGGGTAATAAAGTTGGAGCTGCAGTTTCTTCCAATCCACAGATACAACACCTGTAAAAGGACAGGCTTTATAAACAATGCATTCTTACTTTGGATACTGACCAGATGTCTCTGGACTGTACTTTAGCATCACCCAAAGCTTCAATCTTTTAAAATGTCTCAAAGGCCTAAGGGAAAATCATACAATAAGCTTATCCTTAAATAAGTCTAATCAGATAACATAATCATCAAAATTAATCTATTCACTGTTTTAAAGTAGCAGATTAAACATTTAAATTCAAAGCTGATTATTCTTTGCCTTTAAGCTTTTACAAATCAGCAGCTTTTTTTTTTGCAGTTGTGTCCCACTTCAATGAAACAAGTGTAAGCCTAAAGAAGAAAAAGCTTCTTTACTGCATATGGTACTTCTCAAACAGTCACCATCAAGGAAGCCATCACAGCTCTCCCCAACCCTTGTGAAGAATCCACTCGTGATGCATTTCTAATCACATCTTGCAGAGGGAACTCCTGTGACCTCTCCTCGCTGGAGTGTTATACAGTACTTGTAAAGCCTTGATAACAAGAAGGGCCCTCAGGAGTATCATTCAAAACAGTTCTCGCATCCATAGAGTCACAGGAAGTGAAATAGGAAATCGCAGGAAGTGCTCACCATCCCAGTATCCATAAGGAAGGCCCCCTCCCTGCTCAGCTTCTCCACAGAGAGCTGCAGCAGTCCAGGTTGAGGGATGGTTCTGTCATTTATGTTAAGAGCTCCCTGTAACAAAAATGATGCAGGGTGAATTATTACTCAGGTGGACAAGGTGATTTTGAGCTATTTCATGGCAATGGAACAGCACAGAACTTGTGTGAACCAAGTTTATTTCAATCAATCAAGGGTTGTTTATCAATGCAGAACAATACAGCATACAGTGGTGGTTGTCGGCAGTGAAATGCATTTTCCGCAAGCTCGCCAAGAAGAGATAGGACAGAATTTGATAGAAGGTTACAAGAAGAAAACAATAAATTATACAGTTACAATTTACAAGATTACGCATAATAAAAAAACGCAGGCGGGGAAGAAAAAAAACAAAACGCAGTGGACTGACTATTTATCAGTGGTCATTTGGGTAATTGCTGTGGCTGCTGCGGTTGGTTGTTCAGCAGTCTTATTGCCCTTGAGAAAAAGCGGTTTTAAAATTTGCTGGTTTTTGTCTGTAGGTTTTGGTATCATTTTCCAGATGGTAGCAGGGAAAACAGATTGTGGTATTTTAAAATTTACATGGGGTAGAGGGGAGCGTGGAACTTGCAGTAGTGCTTTCCAGCTTTTATACACTTATGGGATAATGTAACAGGGAAAAGACACCCTGTCTCAAAAAGCAAAAGACAAATGACCCAACAAAGAAAATTGCAAGAATCGTGCTGCAGAATGAGAAAGACTGAAGTTATTTTGAAGACAGACGACTTCCGCTGGGGGTGAAAGAACAAATAACAGCGTAGGAATCTTATCTGCCTCCTCCTCACCTCGTCTGAAAGATTGTCAACTCTGTATAGAGAGGGATGGATCATGAGCATGAGGTACGCCAGGGGCTGGTACTTCAGCTGGCACATGGCAAACACACGGTCGTCCAGGCGGGTGCTGGTCCCAGTCCGGAAGGCTTTCTGGAAATAAAGATGTACTTCAGCAATTCAGTGACAACAACCCAGAAATAAACAATATGCTTCTTTTAGAAAAGGCTTTATATAGCCAGTAAATCCATCCATTTTCTAACTGCTCCTTCCAGTTCAGGGTCATGGGGGAACAGGATCCACTCCAAGGCAGGGCACACACACATTTAGACTGGGGCCAGTTTTCCCAGAAGCCGATTAACTCCAAACAGACAGCACCCCAAGTCCGGAATTGTACCCAGGACCACAGTGCTGTACCAGTTAACCTCTGTGCCACCACGCTGCCTGTAAGTGCAAGACAATACAGGGCTAATTTCTTTCATATCCATGTTCATAATTTCCAAGAGCACACTTTAAATGTGGAAAGGGTGTGCTGATAGTACATAGCTAGGAACCAACTACCTCAATCTACCAGTAACACATCATACAATTTGATCTACACACTCTGCATTCCAGTCCAGTGTACAAGAGAGCGCTGATGTTCACATGGCAGATCCCAGTGCAGAAGGCACAGTCCACCTGCGACACTGTTTTTATTCAACGTATCCCGAAGTGAGCTCATTGAAAGACTCACATTTGTTTTATTTGTTTAGAGGCTATTGCTAATGCCTCGCATGCAATCACGGGGAGAACATACAAACTCCACACAGATGAGACCAGCACCACAGGTCTGGAATTGAACCCATGGCCCCAGCACTGTGAGTCAGCAATGCTAACCACTGTGTCAACATGCCACCCATAGCCAGCACAATGCCTTCATAAAACCTTCTTACAGGCTAAATAATACGTTATAGCTTTACAACTGTTCTTCCTAATGACATAACAAGTACAAAATAATAATAATAATAATTGCTTACACTTATATAGCGCTTTTCTCGACACTCTGCTCAAAGAGCTTTACAGGTGATGGGGACTCCCCTCCACCACCATCAATGTGCAGCATCCACCTGGATGATGCGGCGGCAGCCATAGTGCGCCAGAACACACCAGAAGGGCCAATGGGAAATTTGGCGAGGACGCCGGGGTTACACCCCTACTCTTTTTGAGAAACGCCCTGGGATTTTTAATGACGCAGAGAGTTAGGACCTCGGTTTTACGTCTCATTTGAAGGACGGCGCCGCCTGTTTACAGTATAGTGTTCCTGTCACTGGGGCATTAGGACCCACATGGACCGCAGGGTGAGCGCCGCCTGCTGGCCCCACTAACACCTCTTCCAGCAGCAACCTTAGTCTTTCCCAGGAGGTCTCCCATCCAGGTACTGACCAGGCTCACACCTGCTTAGCTTCAGTGGGTTGCCAGTTGTGAGTTGAAGGGTGATATGGCGGCTTGCAAAAGGTTTTACACAACAGCCACTCCTGATCAAAACCACACCTGCAGCTTTAACCCCACGTTGTTCTAAACAAATGTTATGCAAATGTTCTTGTTCAGCTCAGGTTGAACACCTGATGTTTGGATGTGTCTTTAGGAACAATGATCATAAATATTAGGAATGTTCTTATAAAAACTTATATATCCTCTAAATAGATATTATGAAGTGTGCATAAAGAAATAGGATCCACAGCCAGCCCAGAAAAGTTTTGAACAGGAGCAGGAAAAACAACGTTTTCATTTCCTCTGCACCATTGATATTGGAGTGAAAACCAGTGTTTCTACAAGACGGTAGGAAATTCACAAATTTACAGTGTGGAAAGAGCTAGCAGGCCTGGCTTCATGGGCCTTACCTGCTTGAGCAGAGCCAGGATGTAGAGTGGGAAGAGCCGCAGGCAAACAGGGGCCAGGAGGCCAGGCTGCTGGACGCTGAGCACAGAGGAGCGGTACGCAGCAAGGGAGTCGATGGCAGCGTTGACCAGGGCATCCCGGGCGTCACTCAGGCTGGCTGCCACCGAGCGGTCCACAGCTGGCACGAGGGGCAAGTCATCGGGTTAACACAACAGCACGCCAAGGAAGGAGGGCACACCGATTTCTACTGCACAATCATTGATGCCTTAATGCTCATCACACCCTCTGCCAGACTTTCCAAGGGGACAGGACACCCATTTGTTCATTTGCAGGGTTGAGGAGAATACAGAACTTGTATAAAGGATCACAATTACATTGCCTGGTTTTTAGCATACAAGCAGAAATAGATCATGGCAGGATCACAAATGGCATCTAACATTAGTATGTAAACACAGAGGAGGCTCGCAGCTCCTTCTTGTCGATGTAGCATATCAGCCACGCCACCTCCTGAAGGCAAATGCAAAAGGTGGCTAAGGTTTATTCAAAATACACAAATTATTGTGTACCTATTTCTTGAAATTCCAGTTTTCCCATTTTCTTAAAGCATGTTAACTGTTAAGAAAAATAAGAAAGGTTTCAAAGCAGCTGTGCTGTGCTAGGCACAGAATCCCATTCTGCTTCCCCAGCACTGCAGTTCTCACCCATGCTAGCCAGAAGTCCTGTAATGGCTTGCACATCTGCTCCAGCAAAGATGTCAGCCAGAGAGTTCACAACAGGTAGGCACATCGTGTGTACTCGGATCCGTCGCTCCCCTGTTTAACACAGACAAATTAGGATCCTTTCACGGATAGGTGTTTAAAACTTCCAACAATAAAAAAAAATCCTGAAGATAATTAAAAGGGAACCGTATTCCCAATTTCTCAGACCAACTGTTATGTCTTGGTCACAAAATTAATTGATGGTATAGAAAAGTTTTACAACTTCCGACTGAAGCACAAAATTGTGAAATTATTGAAAGTACTGTATGGTCTCCATTTTCTCACACAGCCCTGGTCTCACCATGAGTGAGAGCGAGAACTTGCATGAATTGTGACATGAGGCAGCTTACTAGTCACTAATGTGACTAATGTAATGTACAAGAAAACAAGTACAGGTTGGACACAGAAATAGTCCAATGTGATCTGCATGCTGAGCTAGCAAGTTGTATTTTTTGGCAAAAACATCTTGAAGTCAAAAGCAATATTGGTTTAGAAGAGATGCCTTCACAAGCCTGCTTGTTTACAATGTAACTGGGTCACTACATGTCACCAGAAGTTTTGTTGCCTTGTTACAAAATTCTAATTGTAGAATATCGCGCTGTGCCAACCTGGAAATTTAGTCTATTTTGTCTATTTTACAAGGTATTACGGGTTACTGTGTACATTTGACCTTCATTGTGGTTTGAAATGAAGTCAATGTTGAGTCTCTTTAACCCCAAAATATAAAAATAGTGATGCAGTTCTCCTACAACTGGCGTAATTATTCTCCACAGTGCTTTCATAATCCTGAAACAATGCCACAAAAAAGCTGATTCTTTATACAGCTCTTTATAGACATGGCACTGTGACTCTTATTACCTTTGCTTGATGTGTATAGAAGAGCAGCTTGGAAAGAGACCACTTGCATATCCACTAGATTCTCCTCAATGGACATCTGTACAGCAAACCCTGCATCTGGGTTGACATTGGGCAGGGACAACAGGTCTGTGGATCGGACGAAGAAGTTCCCATGGAAGGTATGTATGGAAAGGCCTAAGAAGGAGGGAAAAAGATGAATCAAAGTTAACCACTTATGGAAAGCTAAGAGCATTACCATTCTCTTTACTTTTTTTTTACAGCTATAGAAACCAGTAAGGATGGATTTCTAATGAACCCACTTTATCTGAAGCAGAAATATCTAAAAAGTGAAAAGAGTGCAAAATGATGGTACACTGGCAGCAGTTGAACAGGAATATGTGAGGGTGCCAAATTAAGCTGTACTAATGCCCTCTAAACAAACAACGGTAGCGTAGTATTTGCAATTCCAAAGAAAAAGAGGCAAAAGAGGTCAACGACAGAACGGGGAGGAATAACACATGAAAACTGACAGCAGGTGTGTTGTGTACCAGGTGTTCACATGTCAAAAGATCCAACCTCTAATTGAGTGAAATTTCCTTCACAAAATCCTTCTGAGCACACACCTTTGGTACAGCGTATCCTCATGACTGCCTCAAAGCCAATCTTCCTGATGACATATCTTTTCAGGTCCTTCTGGAAGCGTTCCACCTGAGCAGGGTTGTGCTGGTGGTGGTACGAAGGGTAATAGTAGACACTGCCAGCAGAATACCTAGATATGCAAGCTAAGAGAGAAGCAAAAATGATACAGAACTGCTTTCACAATGTTAAGCTGATTTTCTGTTCTAAATTTTGCTTTGGGAAAACCTTCATGTTGAAATAAAACAAAACAGAATGGTTCTTGCATTTCCTCCTGAACTGAAAGAAAGAAGCTGGATGGGTTTTAGAAATTGCCAACCAGAGGGAACAAGTATTGACACAGCTTTGGGGAAAAGAAGGCGCAGTTTACAAATAAACCGTAAACCTAATAGTAACAACTATTCAAAACAGTTTAATTTGAAATACACGTTTACACAAAATATAATGGTCAATATTCAACAAAACATTATACTGAAGGCACAAATGAAGGCTACAGTTTAAGAAGTGTATCAGCAAGAATGATACATGGCTTTTAAACAATAGAGGAAAACTCACCTAAGGATGCTAAATCACAGTACTGTCCGCTCAGTAAGAAAAGATCAACAGCAATCTGCTGCCCTGAACAGTCGAGAGCCAACTTTTTGTAGAAATCAGTTGCAGGGGAGAGGTGCTGAATATCCTGGAAACAACGAGAAGTACAATGGAGTTAACTATCCCGCTGCATACAATTTCAGGAAGCACAGCCTCACAGAAAAATCTTCAGAAAAAAACCTAAACAATTTTGATATTTGCCAAGATATATGCTTTAGTAAAGCAACCAAATAATTTACAAATATTAAAAAAAACTCTACTAATTCCACAGAGTACATAGAGAAGCTTATTATTACAACATCTAGAAGAATATACACTTGATTTCTCAGTGATACAGCATCATCTCTATAAATCCAGATTTTAAGGAAGATGAAGATATGCGGAGCTGCAGTATGCTGGTGGACAGCCCATCCGGAGGTTCGGTCTCACCTTTGCAGATGCCCGCTGATTAGGGTCTTCTCTGGACTTCAGTGCTCCCACCCCCAGAGAGGGCAGCTGAGTTTGGAAGACAGAGACTCGACCCCCAGTGGGCGAGAGCAGTTTATAGGCTGCCTGCAGGGCTGGACCCAAGGCTGACTGAGTCTCCATGGTCTTGGTGAACATCTGAGGCAAAGCCTTCAGCAAATCTTGTACCAGCTATCCAGAAAACAGAGACCACATTTCAGTAAGCTCCCTGCACAGGGACCTGGTATGATCCAGGTTGGACTAGTAGGCACATAAATAAAAATGACACTGAAATACAGCTTACACACAGAACAAATACCTCTTCCTTACACAGGGGGCACAATTTGTGTAGAGAACATGAACACAATGTAGATCAGTCATTCTTTTCGTATCTCTGACATTTACAAGCTATGATTTGAATGCATATTCTCATTCTGAGAGTAGAGTTATACCAATAGGCAGCATAATAATACTCCAGGGCTTAACACTTGCTTTCACACACATAAAAAGACGTACAAATAGTTTCTTACCTCTTTGCATTCACTGAGATTTACTAAAAGACTGTCTGGAGTTGGTATAAAAATATCTGAAAGGGAAAATAAAATAAGATAATGCTATAGACTGCTCCTGTTTTGTGGCAATAATATTTAAATTCTAAATATTTTTTCAATGTCAAAAGTTTTAAAAAACATAAAAATACTAAGACACCAGGGCCAATTAGATTATTTTTTTTTTCCCCCAGTCCTCTACATAATCGGTGGGCCTCTTCTGCTCACCTTCAATATCTGAGACAATCAGCATCTGAGGCTGAGACAGACCCTCCTGGAGATTGTAGAAATGGATTGTGCTGTCAAATGTAATAAAGCCTATCTTTGTCCTGGTGTCCCCTGGAAGCCTGGAAAATAAGATATTGTCAAAAACATCAGAAACTATCTGGTATGTGATGCTTTCTAATATTTACAAGAGCATACGCAGGATATTAAAAGATAATAAAGATAATATACAGACTACTGTATATGCATACTGCAGTTATCTCATGATGCAGGTCCAGTCTCCAGCTATGCGCCCCTATTACTGGGACACAATACAACAACCTGTTTTGTGGTCAATTTGACCAAAATGTTTCTTATATCCAGCTGACTGAAGTAGTGATCTGTCTGCACAAATTCTACCATTGGGCCAATTAAAACCAATTTCTCCTTTCATTATTTGCTTTGCCTGGTATGTTATGCTTTCCCTTCAGGTTTTTCTTCCCGAAATTAAAATGGCACTCATGAAAAAGGCACAGGAGTTTACAAACTTACGTGCTGAGATTGTCTAAAAGTGACTGACAGACAACGTTTAAGTAGCCAGTCTCTATGGCATTGTGGGATACATCCAGCACAAAAAGGTACACAGCAGGCTGGGGAGGTCTCAGCTGCAACAACAATGTTGTTAAGTTAATGGAAATTATAGCAATACTTGTTTGAATTAAGTGAAAAGATTTAACAGAAATAATCTAAAATCCATTTAGTTCCTTACTCTATAAAATTATAATTAACATTAGCTTTTGGTTATACACATCAAATGTTCAAACATCCTCATTGCAAAATATATCATAATAGACCCAATCTGCCACAGCATGCATGTAGTGAAACTGCACAGAATATAACCCAGCTGGGCGCCAGACACCAGTTCTAAATTTAATGGGACCCCTCCAAAACATGTAAAGTATATTGAGATTGTGGATGGAAAGTATCATATGAATAATTATAATACTGAAGTGGCAAAGCCATAACATTATATCATATAAAGTCGTTCTACTGCACGTGACACTATTATGTCAAAAAGGCACTCAAGTTAAACACATCAACGCTTAAGCATCATGCTAAATAAACAGTATCACCACTCATCAATGGAAAAATAACTCAAATAGAGCTCACCATATATTCTGAAGGAGCAATAAACTCAATTGTGGCATTCTGGACTTCGGGTCTTTTATGTGGTTCTCCATACGATCTGCTAACCGGGTTGTACATGAACTCTTCAGGAACTGCAGAAAAATACAAGCAGGACCATCATCACACAGAAATGCAATCAGGAAATCAGGCAGTACCTGTGATTCCTGTGACCTGTCACGATGATCCCTACAATATGTCACCAATTTTATATTGCTTCAGGTGAAGCACAGAAACACCTTCATGTTTTTCCAGGAAATTCCAAAGTCATTGTCATAACTACTTTGTTTTATTCACTTGATCATAATAACCTGTGTTTCACATGCTTTGTTACATATTCTCTACCCTGTATTGCAAACCAGATCTTTTTTCAACATATAGTTAAAAACTCAACCATGTATTTATTACTTATGGCGGATATAGATTCATACTGCAGAGAAATAGGAACACAAATTGTAACAGAAACACTATAAGCACTGGATAACGTCCTGATGAAAAAAGATATTGCACAGTAATCTTCATAGGATGGCACAGAGCAACGGATAACAAAAACACATTTTCCAACAACTCTTCTGACAAAGCAGGTATCTAAAATATTTGGCAGTGAGCTGTGGATGGAAAGTGCTGTATGAAGGTATATAGTAAGTAAATGCCAAAAGCCAGAACATAATATAATCCAAACTCAATCTGAACTGTTTATTGGCAGGGAAAAAAACACAACATATCAAAACACATCTTGGTTCACTATCACTACATGCAGCTTTGCAGTTTTCTATATCACAACAGTGCAACTTATTACCATCGTTGACTCTGTAGCAGAGGTTACACTTCCATCTCCTCTGGTCCAGGAAAGACACGAAGGGGTTAATATAGGTCCTGCAGGAGCGACACCTCACGATGGTACTAGAGGTGACCACTGGCAGTTGCTGCAATGAGAAACTGTTCTGTTAAAAGCAGGCAGAGCACAAAAGCGGGGAACTAGCATGCATCACACACTTAATCACCTGGACCAAGTGCATGAATCTTTGTAACACTAAAAATATATTTCATCTTTTCATTTCTAAAGTGGTAATAATTTTTGTAGGCAGTATAATAACCTGGCAATCAGTGCTGCCAGCTTGCAGCTCTTTGGCATCGGACTCTACTCCAGTTTGCAGATCCTTGTGTGTGGAGTTTGCATGGTCATTCCGTGCGTACAGAAATGGTGCCCCAAGAAGACAAGTCAGCCATGTCAACAGGCTGGCCTAAATTGTCCTTGAGTGTATCCTGCGGTGGACTAGCATCTTGTTTTTCAGACTATACTTCCAGGATACACTCCAGGTATGCTGTAACCCTTGCCAGGAACAAGTGCCTTTCAGATCATTTATAAATCGATGGCAAAATGTTTCCTGATTATTTTCCAAAATAAACATTTGACATGTAATTTGTAATTGCACACAAATAATAAAAAGTTCTGTACACTGCCTGTAACATTTGCATTGCCTTTAAAACCTTTACATTGTCATGAGCCTGATTTAAGACATTTTTTTTAAAACATTAGATTTTAAAGATCAAATATAACATCCAGTTTGTCTGATGTTGCCCTTCTTTGCTTTGTGAAAGTTTAAGACTCGATTACATTAACAGTCCAAATAATTACTAGGCCAGTCAGCCGGTTGTTGTAAATTCAGTTGACACATTCACAGAGGCCTGCTTCACACTGTAGACACCTGAGATCATTCCAATATGCATCTCAACAGAGAGGTTACATTAAACCACAGGTTGATAAATAAATAAAGCAGTAATGACAAGAGGTTTCCTGGAGGTCAAAAACATTCACTCGTGGTTCTTCTTAGCTTAAAAAAAAACATTGGACAAGAGAAGAAAAGGCCTTACTGAGAGGTCTTTGAAAGGATGCAGAAGTAATCCCAGTGGAAGTTTAGCTTTGTTCAGCAAAGACTGCGTCTGAGGAATATTGGTCAGTGTGCTACGAAAAACCCTGTTCACAAAGGAGGAGGAACAGTTATTAATTTGAATGATAGGTCTTCTGTAACACTTCTACAATATCAATACACATTTTCCTGAAATGCTGTCATTCTTATTGTAAATATGTGAACAGCGTAATAAGCAACAAAAAGTGTAGATGTGATAATAGTGCCACAGTTACTTTTGAAAGAAGCGATCTAACAGCATTTTAAAATATTTATTAAAAGGAAAAAAAATAAATGTGTTGGTGCTTTGGTACATGATCTTTTGAGTTTCCTTAAACTCTACCTTTTAAATTAATTTGCAGTATTTTCTTGTAAAGGAAGAAAGCAGCGGCAGGGGAAAAAACCCTGACTTACAACAGATTCCAAAGGCTGAGAAGCTACAAGTCCCTGATGCTTTATTTTTATTCCGCAAAACAGAGGTTGAAATTGCACATTTTACTCGGGGGCACAATCCGTGAAACTCCTTTGACTTTTGCATGCCATGTGTTGCTATGGACTAGTCAAAACACATCTCTCAGCTGAGCAGCGCGGGCACTCACTCCGGGTGGCAGTTGAGTTTCTGCAGGTCCTGGGGCAGGCAGGGCACTGGTGCACTGACGGGGCGTGGGGGGAGAAGGTTGCGTTCCTGCAGCAGGTTGATGGCTCTCAGGGCTTCAGGAGGCTGGGCCTGTTGCAAGCTCATCCCCCCCATCGCAGACGTCAGCTGGGCAGGGCTGACAGGGGGCTGAACAGAAAAAAAAATGTCCATCCATCAGAAGACCTTCTTTCTTGCTCTGCTTACTCCGATGTACGTTTTGCACAATCTTTAAGCTTATTTGAGGCTATTAACCTGTTAGTTTAAAGGGGAACATTAGTGCCAATTTCTCAGACTGGTTATTACATTTAGATAACAAAATAAATTCATTGACATTATAGACAAAAATGTACAAATGTGAAATTAAGTAAAAAATCATGAATTTTGTAAAAGTGCTGTAAGTCTCCATGTTGTCATAAATTTGAATTCATTCCCATAAATTGCGACATGATTCAGCCCTTCCTCCTCACTAGTCTCCATAATGACTAACATGTACTAGCGTCTAAAAACAGGTTGTGCAGCAGACATTTTTCCGCAGAAATGTTTCAATGTTATCTGTATACAGAGTTAACAAGTAATTAGTATTTTTTGGCAAAACCATCTTGAGGTTGTGAGCAGTATTTGTATTGGATTAAAAGAGACATATTCATAAGCCTGCTTGTTTACAATGTCATGGGGCCATATGCTTCACCGGATCATTTATTGCCTCATTCTGAACTGCAGAACACAGCACTGCACATTGTCAAATTTTGTCAATTTTGTGATGTAAATTGGTTTTACAAGTTACTGTGCACATTTTACTTTTACTGCAGTTTGAAATGTGCTCATCAATGCTGTTTCTTTCTAACCCCAAAATAGGAAAACAGCATTGCAGTTCCCCTTTAATGAAAACTTTCTACTATCGAAAGACCAATTTGCTTTAAAAAGTCTGAAAACATTGCAAAAACCAACACTGTTGTTTCCATTAACCTGCATTCTGAAGGAACATTCTGATACAGCTCTGGCTTATTTGACAAAGTGAAACTATTTTGCCACTGAGTCACGTACTGTACCTGCTGAAACTGCTGGGGCCCTGATGGATAAGGCTGTTGTTTTGGAGGTTGCATTCCTGAAGTGTTAGCGGGGGCCCCCATATTTTGGTAGCCAGGAGGTAATGAGGGATACGAGTGGCCCATGGCCCTGCCCATTGCCGCAGGCTGGGGTGGATGTGGTGCTCCTGGAATCAAAGACAAGTGTTTAAATTAGCTTGCTGCTCCCAAAAACAAATGATTCATTCTAATTATGTTACAGATTTAAGCCCCAAATCGGTCAATCACATATAGAATGTTGCGGCACAAAGTCTTACCCATGTTCCTGCCCCCACACTCCAGAGTATCAAAACTGTTGGGGACCTGCGAACCATCACCAGGGGTGGGTGGATGTGCGGCTCCTGGTAGAGGGGACACATTGAAGGTGTGATCAGAATTTACCACAGCAGCATGACAAAAATGTGGAACATTCAGACTTCCTAGTACATTTCATCTCTTTCTTTGTCATACTGGGGAAGGAAAAACAATCTGAGGACAAGAGTGACGTAAAAAGAAATTTGCTTTAATAAATGCAATCCATAAAAAAAGATCCCAGGTGGAAGATGGATTTATGGAATCGATGGGCCCACAGGTATGAGTAGTTGTGTATGGCCTCATTTGCCATTTCATGTGACAGAAAACCTAGTTATTAGGCAAGCCCAGGGGTACTTTTTCCTGGCACCAGTGAGCCACTGTACTGCTTGCTTTAAAGATATTTTTGTAGACCATTTAAATCAATTAACTGAATGAAGGTGGTGTCCTGTGGTGACATGACAACCAGCAGAACCTGTGGCTCTCCAGGAACAGGAAGGGTAACCCCACAATCGGTGATCACAAACTGCAGGGCAGTTCTGAAATGAGATCGCTGTCATGACGTGGAGCACAGACACAAGCACGACACTGGACAGCAATCACGACATTCAGGGATGACCGTCACACCTGGGCACTCAATATCACACTCTTCATCATCGTCCTCTGAAGGGGATGACGCCAAAGATGAAGGAGCCAAGCTATTACCAATATTCCCACAATGAATGTCTGGCATGAAGAAAAAGCAGAAAAATCCAAGGGAAACCAAGGGAAAGAGAGAAAAGCAATCTCGATTTAATGAAGATGACTCTTCAGAAAATAAATTGTGCACTGTATATTACTGACTCCTAATACACAATTATAAGAAACAAAACAGTTGATCAGGCAAATTAAAAATATAAATATTTTTCAAATCAAGTATTGTGTCATTTGTTTAGCTTTTGCACTGTACATTTTTCTGCCAGATCAATAAAAAATCTTCAAGTAAAAAAGTATTTTGTAGACTGCAGAAGGCATTGTCATTAGTTTTGATTTTGACAGAAATCCACTGCTGGCAGAAGACAAGAATTGTAATCAAACAGCTTAGACAGAAAACTAATTTATTTGGTTCACTGCTCAAAGAGGTCTGTTTTCTGGAATGCTGTACAGTATACCCACCACTTAAAACCTCCCATTCTCAGCACAAAACCAGTTTTTCTGCTCAAGCTTGTTGAGAAATCCACATAATTAGAGGATTGAGGGACTGGTTTAAAAAATAGCAGATGCAAAAGAAGCAGCAAGCATAGAGGCATCAAACAGTAAAAATGGGAAAAAAAAGTTATTTATGACAGTTCAAATATTAAATATCACTACACTACGCCCTATGTTATCACTAACTGTGGCTGAAAAGCTGATCAACACATTTGTGTTCTCTCGAATTGACTACTGTAATGCTCTACTCGCTGGGGTATCTAAATCTACTTTTAACAAACTGCAGTGTTTGTTCAGTGTTTGCAATGTCCAAAATTTAGCAACCAGGATCCTGACCAGGTCTATTACAAGTGATCACATTACTCCTATCCTGGAGTCCTTGCACTGGCTTCCTGTCAAATTTCATGTGGACTTGAAAATCCTCATGCCAACCTATAAGGCTCTGCGTGGCTTGGCACCTCAGTATGTATGGGTGACAGGGCCTTATCCTGTTATGCCCCCATGCTCTGGAACTCTCTGCCCAAGGATATCGAAAGTCACCTTCTCTAAACTCCTTCAAATCCAGACTCAAAACCTTGTTTAGAAGAGTCTTTATTTAACTGGTTCCATTCTTCACCCCTCTGCTTCTACTTAGTACCACCATCCATAGTCTCCTCTGTATATTGTAATTATGTTCTATCTTGTGTATTCTTTTCATTTATTGTTGCTGTCATTCTGTAAAGTACTTTGAGAAGCCACCTTTAAAGGCGCTATATAAAATAAAGTTTATTATTATTATTATTATTATTATTATTATTATTAAAGAAAACAGAAATAAACTTATCTTTTCCCTTAATGCACATGCTTGTCAGCAAGCACTGCAGAAACAAATTTAAATTTGCAAATTCAAAATCTGAACAAAAGTTATACCTTCATGCTGTGGGGTGGAAGGCAGAGGTGGGGTTGCACTGCCCAGTGGGCCAGCAGGGGGCGGCGGTGGTGTGGGTCTCATTGCTGGGGGGGGTCCTGCAGCTGGTGGAGGCCCATAAGCTGTTCTACCAAGCTGGTACGTCTGAGATGAAGGGGGGCTCATGAGCGGAGAGACAGCACCTAACAGGTCACATTTCAAGCAATTAATCTCTTCATTCCATTACAACACACTTGATTCTCTGAATACTGTAAAACACATATGCAAGTCAAAAAGAGTCCTACAGGAGTTCTACAGGAACTAATGGTCCTAAAAGCCTGCATTTAGACTCTGAATGGTCCAAAAATAAGCAACAACATCCCATGTGCATGTATGTGATCCCCATCACTGAGCCGTCACTTACTGAATGAGTCAGACATATCAGCATTCTGGACTACAGCAGGGACAGCTTGCTGAGAGCAGCGTGATGTGAAAGTATCATTGTGATTATTTTCAACTGTGCATGCAATGGTTGCATACAGAGCAGAACTTTAATTTGAGCAAAACAGCATATTAGATGTGTATACTGCCTCAAAGGCATAAGGACTGAGCCTAGGCTTCTGTGCTAAAAACCACAGAGAATGATACCTGAAAAAGACCATCAAGTAGATTAGTATAGTAGGAGGTTTTATACTTTATCTACCAGAGAAACTGTAATGATGAATGTGATATTATAGTCTAAGTATTAGAAAAGCAAAACCCAGTGCAGCCTACCACATTAAATCTGATGACCCACTTCGATTACTGAAAATACACTGTCCACAAAACAGGCTCACAATACGATGACACAATACAATGTTAAACATCCTTCCCCCTTTAAATAACAAAGATCTCATTCCAGTTGTAGTGTAGCTCTGCGTTGGCTAAAATTCAGAAGTGGCAAGATTAACCGAAAAGTAGATTTGCAACTTTTTATTGCATTCTAACCTGGCCCTTGACTTCATTCTCCAGTAAGCTTGTTACCTCATCTGAAAGCCTGCCAGAGAAGGAGACGTTCTGCCAAGCTGGTCTCTTTAGTATGAACACAGGGCAAAGTGCACTTCCAGCATCAGCCAGCCTAATCACACTGTAGATGTGGACTTAAAGGGCAATTTAACAAGTTCCTTTTTAGTAGAATATTGGCGTTACTGCAATGTCCACAAGGGAAGGAAAACAGATTACTAAAACCCTGTACATGCTTCATTTCTTCTGCTCTTTAAATGTACAAGTGGCTTCCACACAGGAGTGGCCTCTAAAATTAATTAAGCAAATGACATGCCAGATGCTTAAGTTTATACATAAAAATGCGGGAAAGGTGTAGTATCATATAATTTGGGTAGACATGGCTGCAAGATGAGTGTTTGGCAGATCTTCAACGGCCATAAGAGCTCAACTTGCTGAGGACACCCAGAAGTGATGGGGTCTAAGGCGACATTAGCACCAAACTCTAAGTGAAAGACATGAGCAGCAAAGGTCAAATAGTGGGTGGAAGCTCAAACACATATCACTTGACCGCAAATTTCAAACTATGGCACGAGCAGCCAGGAATTCCATAGAGCATTGCTCATCACACATGCAGGATGTCCCGTAGTTGTATACAGGCCAGCCAGGCTGCTTGGCCAAAAAAAAGGCGTGAGCACTGACAAAATGTACATAAGAATCCATATTGAAATACTGTTTCGTAATAAAACAGAGCAAGATTATTGGTCAGCCAGCTTCCGTGATGGTATTTAATCGTTTAGCTCTCATGGTCTCATGGCTTGGTCTGAATATCTCACAGACTTGCATTAAGTCTAGGTTGATTAAGAAAATTAAGCAATGAATGTAAAATTTGGACATTGTTGTAGAGACTCGTGATTCTGTTAATTAACCAAGCTGTTACCACCCAGCAATGTGCTTTTGTATGCCCAGGGTGCAAGGAGCACAGGCAACTGAGTAGCGCAGAAATGTGATATGATCAGATGAATTATCCTTCACTATGAACTTGACACACGGATGAGTGCTTGTCTGGTGCTACCTAAAGAACTCTACATGAATCCAGCAGTGAAAGATTCTGGTACTTTCACAACAGTGTGGGACTGGTGTGATCTTGGAGAACCCAATGTCTTGGAAAGCAAGGTACACACTAATCGCTACTTAATGGTTAAATGGACCATTTATGGGATGTTGTGGAATGATGCCTAAGACAGTGTTTTCCACCTCTATCAACCAGACATGAGCTGACTGACATTCTTAGTGGAAGAACAGTCCTGCATTCCTCCAACAGAACCCAAGTGGCTGGGAGACTCTATGCTATGACGCATAAGGCTGCACTGGCCAGATGTGGTGGCCCAGCACCCTATTAACCAACTTATTTTATTTTTTATATATTTTATTAATAAATGTCTTGGAATTTTGTGGTTTTAGGCAGACTCGGTAAATGATCAATTCAAACTAAATAACTCATGGATGTACATAAATGCTTCCAAAAGTGATATTTGGTTCACAATGGTTATATGATAAAATATGATAAAATATCTTTAAATAATTAAGACCAAATACTAGAACTGAGTATTTAAGAGGTCATACTTAGAAAATTTAAGGGCTCTTCATCATCAATTTAAAAATTATAACTATTAATGCAAACAATTCCCATGATATTAGAAAAATTACACTTCAGTTCTTAAAAATAAATCCTACCATGGCTCTGTTTATAAAATTGTTCTGCAACATGAATTTGTCATGTTGCAGAACAAAAGACAGGTCGTGGGAACAGGTCATGTACCTGGATGGACGAAGTTGTTGTGCGAGACGGCGGGCCCAGAGGGTGCAGCTTTCTGAAAGATGGGAGGGCTGGCCATGGTATATCCTGATGATGAAGGCTGGTTTGGTACTGAGCTGGTTACTGAGGTCACATGGTTGGTAACGGGGCCTGCTGCAGGCTGGCTCATGGGAGGAGGCATGCTATACTGCCAGGCTGGCTGAGGGGGCTGCTGGGTGTCAGCATAAAAACTGTTAGCAGGTACAGTGCCAGGGGTAGAATTCTGGGAAAGAGGAGGTGGAGGCATTCTGGAACCTGAAGTTTGAGGGGTGTGTACCAGTGGCTGAGCTGGCCCCATAGGAGGCCTGCTGACCGCCACCTGACCAGGCGCCTGATACAAGCTCACTGGAGGTGGATTCTGGTAAGGGCTACAGTTATACTGTCCAGAAAGAGGAGCCAGAGGAGCCTTCCCTGGCATCTGGCTTGGGTATGGGGGCTGAGCTCCCATGTTATATCCTGGCCCGGGAGGCTGCATCACCACTGGGTTCTGTAAAGGACCTGTGAACAAGAATAGAACAAGGAGTACATTAAAATCCATCTCACATGTGCATTTAAAGTCAACAATGTGTTAAAAACAAAAGATAAATACGCAGGCCTTTGCAACCCATTTTTGAAAAGATAGATTATAAAGCAGGAAAAATAAGATTAAGGACTATGTGGGTTGAATTTAAATTAAAATTGACTTTATTGACTACTTTACTGTTGAATCAAGCTTCCCACCAGGATTCAAATTGGCAGAGCTGTAGTGTGAGGAACAACATAGAGGGAATAGAGATCTAATTACTTTAGCGTAGCTAGAGTGAACAATTCAAATTCACAACAAGGTGACAGAGCAGTAAGACTAGGCTGCTGAATGAAACCCCATCACCTGGATTAATAATACAGACCACCAGTCTCTCTGTGATGAAGCAACAAAACCTACACTCTTACTGAACAACAAAGTGCAGTTAAAAAGCACTGAAAAAAAATTCTCAGAGAACAAGTGAAATTCTGCTTTATTTAAATCTACAAAAATAACTATTATAAAAGCCATTTTTGCTCTTTTAATTGGAATATCGAATCACAATGGTCAAAGCTACAACTATTGAAAATCATCTTTTTGAATGAGATCTTTGAATAATCAAAGCCATGAATATCTGATATGTTTAAAACACATCTGCTGTTTAAACATCCAAATGTGGCAAAAGCAAAACAAATATTATAACATGCTGGTAGTGCAGTAAAATTGCAACGGATTTGAGGATTTGAGGAAACTCTTGAGGATTTGCCGTCCTTGAGAAGAGAGGCAGATCGTTTAAACTGATTAGGCAGGTTTATCCAGTAAGAGGTGCATGTTTAAGCAGAGAACTAAGATGAGAAGACAACCTCTTTCAGAGCTAAAGATAAAATGTAATCCCTCTGCCTCTTGAAAAGCAGGAAAACCTTATGAATGAGGCTGCAAACTCACAAACTGCAGCGATCAAGGAGTCAGGCACCACCCGAACAAAACTCCTCTCAGGTCAAGTTCCCCATGCTCAGCTGTTTCTGTGATAATGTCCGATTCAGCAATAACATGGAACAAACAATTTATAACTGTATTGAGCTGTGTTTAGAACTTAATTATAATTAAACATTGTTAAAATACTGAAGGTATTAAAAGAGAACAGTCTGTTAATGGAAATTTCACTCTCTTATGAATTATTTTGAAGGTAGCATAAACCATATTTAGAACCAGGGTCTAAAACTCAGTTCCTAGAGGGCCTAAATTATGCTTTTATTCCTCCAGAGAACTCAATTACAGTTGCTCTAATTACCAAATTAGCTGCATAATTATATCTCTGATCAGACTCTGAGGTTTAATAGGCAGCTGTACCTTTAATGTAGTGAAACTGTCCTTAAGAAACATCCTATATATGTCTGAGATGGTGATGTTTGAGACACTGGTTTAGGAAACCAAGTAAAATTGAAAACTAAAAAAAAACACTGTTCCAAAAGGTTCAACAAATCAATTAGGAAAAATGTAAGGGAAGATAGAGCACTTCATGAAACAATTAAAAAACAAAAGCATTTAAAACACATGAACAGAAGGCATGTCTCTACCCAATGGGCTGTGGGAGTGTGGAACAACCTACCCAGCCATGCTGTTGAAGCCGATACCCTGGCTTCTTTAATGACATGGCTGAATGAGATCCTTGGCTTAATTAATTAGCTATTAAATGCCAAATGAGCCAGATACCCTTAATGGCCTCCTCTGTAAACGTTTTTATGGTCAAGGATATTTTACATCCCTTCATCATGAGACCTGTGTTACTACACTGACTTTGTATCCCAGGACTCTCGGTAAGGAAGAGGTGTAGCTTTATAAAAGCATGAAAACACGAGTGTGTGCAGAGAAATTCTGTAAGGCTTGACTGAACAGTCCTGTGTGAGTTTTTTTAGTGCTTCCAACTTCTACTGAAACATAATTTGCAATCAGAATGTTTTATACCCTCCCAATATGGAATTAGAAGGTGCTAATCTGCTGTGCTTTCCTCCACAACACTTGTTTCATCACTGGGGGAGGGGTGAAAGGTGAAGACGAGATGTTATTTTTCCCAAAACACACACTTATTTTTTGTTTCTTGCCAGCAGCAAAGTTGGTTATGACAGAAACAGATGGAGCTCTCACCGAAGGCACTGCAGGTTCACAAGTGCATAACAAATCGAGGAGACCCTGACGAGGCTCAGCCCCACTGGGAGTGTTCCCCTCACTACTTATTCCCTGACCTTAACAAGGCTCAACCTGAGCCACAAACAGGCACTGTGACCACTCAGCCTACGAGTTTCAAAATTCCGATTTAACCATAACAATTGATTGAACTCAAACAGTCCCTGCCACAACTGCGTTTCACTGATGATGATAAATCAGAGAGAGGACAGGCACCGTTCAGAGTTCATACACTGTGCAGGGTCCAGAGGTTTTACAACTACTCAATAGTCAAAGATAAGGAAAGAAACAAGACACTTTATCCAGCTGACAGGATTGAAGAAAATTAGAAGGCCTGACTAGATACAGCTTAGGCTCACTTAGGCTACAGCACAGATTTTTCACATTGTGGAGAGTATTGATTGATACTGTGTCGATCTGTATGAAAACATTGTGGTTTTGGATGGTATCTGTTCAGCTTGGTATAGGATCCTCTTTCAGATATGTTTATCTCAAAGATAAATGTAGAAACCACATTGTCCAAACCTTTCTGTGGAATGCAAATGAAACGGAAGGGAAATTCAAAATTCTGATGATTTAAAACTGAATAAGGAGTATGCTTCTAAGGTGCCTGAATCTTTGCACTTTGAAAGCATGTTATCAAAGACAATACATTAGCTGGACAAGAAAGATTTCATCATCTCAGGTGATATGTAAAAAGGCCTTTTCTGATCCATTACATAGTGAGCAGATTCAGCACAATTAACTCTAATTTAAGGCAGAATTCAATGTCCATACACTAGATCCCTAAACAGGTCTTGAGTAATTCTTCCAATTCAGGGTCATGTGAGAGCTGGAGCCTATTTCAGCAAGCAATGAGCGCAAGGCAGTATTCTCCCTGGAAGGGATACCAGCCCATTGCAGGGCACACACAGACACAAACACATCAAGGCCAGTTTTCCCAAAAGCCAGTTAATCTAACAGTATGTCTCTGGACTGTTGGAGGAAACTAGAGCACCTGGCAAAAACCTATTTGAACAAGGGAAGAATATACAAACTTGCACAGACAGCACTCCAGGTATGGATCTGAACCCTGGGCCCTGGCACTGCAAGGCAGCAATGCTAACAGCTGCTGCAGCTTACAAAGAAACACTAAAAGTGTGACTTCTAAGCATGAGAATAGACTGGCTAGAGCACTCATGGGTCAGGCTGTTATAAAAAAATATTCCTGGGGATATAACCCCTTAACACATTCAGAAGATGATCACTACCTAGCAGTTAAAATCTGTAAACAAGACTGTAAAACTTTCCAAGTCACTAGATTTCAATACAGGCTTCCGAACACTTCAACAATCTGCTTTCGCCCTCCCACAGCTAGGTCCCTGAAAGATGCCACATGTACAGTGAGCACAGTGAAAGCTGCCAGACTCCTGGAGCTAGACAGCCTTTCCTTTCTGAAGATAGGCTGTTCTTCAGTCGTCTACAATGCTATTCGACCAAATCACTATCGTCCATAACGTTAAAACAACCAACAGCACTTTAAAAATCCAATTCACTGAGCATTACTAGCAGTAAACACAAACAACATCTCAGAAAGAAGAAAATAAAAAATGTCGTAGGTATTCCGTTGGCGGTATCTCTAAACGAATATTACAATTGAAATAAAGTATATATTTAAATGGAAAACATAAACACCAAGCCAAAAACTTAAACACCAACATAAACAACTTCACTGAAAACGTCACTGCCAAGCTCAATCACAGTTTTTAATAAGACATCCACAGCTATTGAGATAATGAGAAATCTCGTCGCTCACGACATAAATTCTATATTACATACCAATTCTGCCATTATTTCCTTTGTGTACGCGGAGATTAGACATGTTCACTTCGAAAATCTGAATAATAACAGGTGGTAAAATATGTTGCACATTACATAAAAACTTGCTCTATTTACTCAGATCACGCAGGTGACTTTTCAACAGGTCTGTAACACGAAACGAGGCCACTCAGCACTCCACAATCTAGGTGTAACACGATGAC